>NC_136067.1:1623904430-1623937195 GCF_964261635.1 Lissotriton helveticus
TCACGAGCATCGACAAGCGAGGCGAGGCGGTCAGAAGCAATCCAGTCACGTAAAATATTGAAGTACAAGTGACCGACGCCTCTATCGATTGCCTGGTTAACGCACTCTGAATCAAGACGGAAGAAGGAGGAGTGCGGTGAGATTCTACGGGAAGACATCAGCGGTGAGTGAGCGGGACGCTGGGGGGGCGGTGTCTGTGTGAATCTGACGTTGCGGAGGCAGCGCGGGAGGAACAGAGACCCGACACGAACCAGAACCTGCATACATGAACCGCTTGGCAAAACAAAGCCGAGAGTGGTGAATTTGATTGTATAGCAAGAGCCCGGATGTGGTAAAAGACTAAAAAACTGAATCTTGTGAAAACGCTGGCGTGGAAGAACGCTAATAATTATCGCATTTGGCAAACACCACTTGCCCGAGAATTTCTAAAACAGAAGGCAAGAACTGTCTAAAAATTATAATTTCTCAACTGGGTACCGACAAGTTGAATGGGAATTTGGAAAAGAAGACAGAACGATATATTGTAATCCTCGAATATGCAGAAATAAGAGGAGCAGCAGTTCATGAGGAAATTGTCTTTTTCTGGGAACAGTTGGGACAATCCTACAAAAGAAAAATACAACACCATAGCAAGATAGCAAATAATTAAGAAAAATAAGTAACCTTTCTCACACAGATGGCGGACAAATCTAGAAATCGCCAACAAAGGGCATGCGATCTATTAAATGACAACAAAACTAATCCTTCCACAAGCACAAGCATGGGAGGAGCAACAGGAGGGAAAGAAAATGAGAAAAGAACGATACTTAACATCATAATAGAACTGCAGCAGAATCGGATACTGGAAATCAATAAATGGTGGGAGAAAACAACTTTAGAAAAATACATTGAGTTTAAGAGAGTTCCAAGAGGACTGCGCGTACTCATCATGCCCACACTAAATGATCTTGATCCAGACCTGATAAAATTATGGCATAAAGACACCAATGAGTGCTCATTCAAATTAATGAGAACACTAATTATACATGCAGAGAGAAAACTAGAGAAAATTACAAGCATCATTCAAGCATTGGAACAGGAACTGGCAAAAATCCCTGTATCAGAAGAAAATAAAGAACTGATTGATAATATGGAATAGAAAATTAACAAACATGAAGCGGAGGTAGAGAAGCGAAAAGCAAGTAAATTTACAAGGGATAGAATGGATTATGCCAATGGACGGATTTACACCTTCGCCCGCAAGTATGACACATTAAGAAGTAGGGTTGTAATGGACAAATGCGCCGGAATATCAGCAAATATTGATGTAATAGATAGCTCAGAAGTGAGCTCTGCGGATGAGGATGCCTCAACAACCCCACTGGATTTTCGCAGGGAAATCCAATTGGCCCAAATGATAACGCGACAACGAGGGAGAGGCAGAGCCAACACGAGCGGGAGAGGTCAAACAAAATCACAACCAAAACCACAAGTAGGAGAAGTAGAAGAAGGAGTAAGATCAAAGAAAGGAAAAGGAAAATAGAAAATCTCTAAAAAAAAAGTGGAAGTAATTTAAATGGCAATCTGGTTGTGAATATATCGGACAGAAAATTAACTGCAACTCAGTTAAAACTTTTAAATCGAGGACTTTCCTACTGTCCAAATAAAAACATCGACATCCCCAATGCACGCATTGACCTCTATAAATTTTGCAGGACAATCAAGCTCAAGAAATACTTTCTAGAGAGAAAACCTCAATTGAATATTCGCAAACCGGAAGACAAAAATCCTTCTATAATCACCCAAAAAGATTTACAAGCACATAAAACATTGATGTCACTAGAAGTTGATGAACAATCAGATATGGAAAATTGCCCAAACTCCCTTACAGCGGATATTGAATTCTGTAAGACCGCAGTACTGACAAATAATAAAGGAGGTGGAAGTGGCTTCAAGAAACAGTCGAGACTTTGTCCGCAGTTACCACCAGGGAATAAAATCGGCTTATTCCACGAAATGATGGTGGAAGAAATTATGAAGATACCAGGAAAATAAACCACAGAGACAAACAAGGGTCCTAAAAAGAAGACAATGATACTCTCACCAGATGAATATCGGGCAATTACAGAATTAAGAAATGATCAACAATAATAAAAAAATCTTCGGATAAGGGAGGGAACATTGTGGTTCAAAATGTCACAGATTACATCAGTGAAGCAAGACGACAATTGGGTAACGAAGATCACTATGAGCCATTGAAGAACAATTCAATTGAGGAGTGGACAAGGGAATATCATTCCCTCCTCTTAAATTGGAAAGAAAAGGGCCTAATTGACTTCGATGAATATTCCTATCTCAAAACAGATAACACAATTACAGCCACTATATATTTTCTGACAAAAATCCACAAATCCACTAGAAAACCACAAGGCAGACCAATAGTGAGCTCCATTGGGTCATTATTAGAGAACACCTCAAGGTTCATCGACATCTTTTTGATGAATTATATGACCAAACTACCGTCCTCCCTAAGGGATACAATGGATTTTTTAAACAAAATCAGCAAATTGAATGGAAACCGGGATACCAGATGACAACTATAGACGTGTCGTCACTCTACACGTCTATACGCCATGAAGATGGCATAGGAGCTGTGAAGAAATTCCTTGAGGAAAGATCCATCAGCTATTTGGAACATTCTGCCAATTTTAATAGACATGTTGGCATACTGTCTGAAACATAATGTCTTCCTATACCTGGGCTGTCTGTACTTACAAAAGCAAGGTACGGCAATGGGATGTCTTTTGCCCCCATGTATGCCAACCTTTTGATGGCACTGTGGGAGATGGAAATCATAAAGGCAGAAAAAAGACAGGATTCAAGAATAATAACATGGTGTCGATTCATCGACGATTTGTTTGTGATCTGGGATGGCAGTCCAGAAAGCCTACAGATTTTCATCAACTCTTTGGAAAACAATAAATACAATCTCCATTTCACATCAAACATAAGTAACATCAATATCATCTTTTTGGATGTCGAAGTCTT
Organism: Lissotriton helveticus; assembly: GCF_964261635.1. NCBI lineage: Eukaryota > Metazoa > Chordata > Amphibia > Caudata > Salamandridae > Lissotriton > Lissotriton helveticus. The sequence goes on from NC_136067.1 coordinate 1,623,907,458, forward strand.
TATTAAGAACAACAAGTTATGTACCAAAATACATCGAAAGCCGACATCCTGCAACAGTATCCTTCAAGCAAATAGTGGACATCCAACAAAGCGCAAACAGAGTATACCTTATGGTCAAATGCTCAGTGCGAAGAGGAACTGTTCTGAAATGGATGATTTGGAATTGCAAATAGACTTGATGAGTAGTCGCTTCCTGGAGAGGGGGTACCCCTTGGATGTATTGACAGCAGCCAAATCGAGAATGAATCTGAAACAACGGAAAGATCTCTTGATACCTGTTGAAAAGGAAAAGACAGAGGATACAACACGCCTAATCATGGATTATAATAACCAAAGCCAGGAACTGAAAAGCATTATAAGTAGAAATTGGAAAATTCTCTTATTAGACGACACCTTAAGAGGAAACATATCATCTCATCCGTTTATTACCTATAGGAAAACAGCTTCCTTACGAGACATCTCAACTCAGAGCCATCTTGAGATAAAACAACCGAAAGCAACATCTTGGCTAAATACTCCTGGTTTTTGGAAATGCAGGAAATGTAAAGCTTGTGATCACGGTAAGAACATCACTGAATACACACTGCTGAATGGGAGATCTGAAAAAATCATAGATCACATAACTTGTGAATCCCAATATGTAATCTACAGACTGACATGCCCGTGTGGGAAGCATTATATAGGGAGCACGATCAATAAATTAAGATTAAGAATTCTACAACATCTCAGTGCGATTAAGAACATTGACCCGAATTATCCCATGGCCAAGCACTTCAATGAATACCATCAGGGCGATTGCAATAAATTACGATACTTTGGTATTAAAATCATAAAACCGGCAGAGAGAGGTGGCGATCGGACATTGAAGTTGCGTAAAATGGAATCAAGAATGAGCATGGCGATGGGAACGGAGCACCCAGATGGACACAATCTGGATGCAGAACTGTATGTACATTTGTAAATATTTGTACAAAGTCCATAACCGCACAATATTTGTAAATATCTAGAAGTCTCTTCCTTGCTATGTATAAATAGTTGTAAATAGGGTGTAAATATGAATTGATTCTTCCCCCTGCACTGTCAATACTTTCATACATAAACTTAGAAAATAGAAATGCATATTTAGGAACTAGTGGTAGAAGTAAAGCTTCCTTTCAGGTTGTTCATGTATATTAATGTCATAGACCCTCGGATTCTGAGCCTTTATGTGTAATTGAGAAAAGTCTTGGGAAATAGTCCCCACAATATGAGTGACTGTAGATCTCAGATAGCAGATGACTGTCTGATATGATTACATGATTTCTGGACAGTGAACCCGACAGTCTTAGTAAATTTTGAATTAGTCATTCGGCTATTTATGAATATGTACTTTACATTTGAAATAGGAAATAGGACTGTCAGAGAACGTGGGGTGAATATATGATCAACTACCCTCCAATGAAACTTGCATTTCTCAAAAAGGTTGATTTTTTAAAAGATTGCTGGCCTCTTTATATTTGTATTTCTATGCATTTTGTGTATATTCTTGTACAGAAACTTGGAGATAATTTTTGACTCACCATATCGTTTTTTCTCCACGTGTAGAAATGGAAACGTAATGGTGATAGCAATGTTTGCAATTGAAATAGTACTTTACTTTTAATGCAAAACGATAACATAAACGAGAATGCAAATAGAAAATAACAATGGAAAAATGGTGGCAAAATCAGTCCATAATGTGAGAGAGAGGTTACCTGTCTAGTGTATTTTAAGAAATAGAAAAGGGTATCTGCACGTAAGCACTTTAAAACCACTCTAGACGCCTAGGGACTCTATGGTTCAGTTGAAGGCTAGGTATAGCCGAAACACGTAGGCGTTCTGCAATTTGCACTTCTTGCACATGGTGTTGTAAAAATAATAAAAATTAATTACATTTACCTGCTGAGAAGAGGCAGAAGGATTCGAAGATTTTACACACACACACACACACACACACACACACACACACACACACACACACACACACACACACACACACACACACACACACACACACACACACACACACACACACACACACACACACACACACACACACACACACACACACACACACACACACACACACACACACACACACACACACACACACACACACACACACACACACACACACACACACACACACACACACACACACACACACACACACACACACGTGTGTTACCATCCTTGTGGGGACTATGTGTGAATACCTGCCTTGTGGGGACTTACCTTTCCCAATGTTTTTAAAACACACAACTAACAGAAAAATGTTAAGAAAAAATTCATGATACAGGATCCTGCTTCAAATTTGCAAATATATTGTTATTTAATCGTGCGCACAGCACCATCCTTGTGGGGACTTGAACACGTGCTACCATCCTTGTGGGGACCTAGTCCATAACACTATTTGTGATTGAATACAGTCGAAGGCACATGGCTAAATGCTTATTTTAGCAACAATATACACAAACAACATTATAATATATTCATATATGAATTGCTGCATATATAATAGGGGTATACATTAAAGGCAGATTATCTTAATGTGCCAGAAAATACCATATCATGCTTAACGAAAGAAACTTTAAGCTGCATTTAACCTATTTATTAGTGCTTAAAATCTTAGGAGATAAGGGAACTACCACATAAAGAAATTAACATATGGAACAAAGGAATATGGTCAAGTGGAATCCAGAGCTTGAGTCGCTGCTTACATTTTTACCAAAATTGATGTTTAAGTTCCCACAGAGATACTGAAATAGTGTGTACATTCAAAGCTTGAATCCCATTATAAAGGGTGTGAAGCTAATGATCAAGTCCACACAGAGGTTGTGTGTAATTAGAGAAATGCTCAAGTCCCCACAGAGATAGTGTGTTATCATAGAGATGTTCAAGTCCCCACAGAGATGGTGTGTTATTATAGTGATGTTCAAGTCCCCACAAAGATAGTGTTTTATTACAGTGTTGTTCAAGTCCCCACAAAGATAGTGTGTTATTATAGCGATGTTTAAGTCCACACAGAGATAGTGCATGAAGGTGTTTAAGTCCTCATTAAAATAGGGCCCGTTTCACAATGGTAAACTTAGACAAAAAAATCTTACTTTTGTACTTTTCAGTTTCAACAATGTAAACTTAGACCAACAGTCTAACTTTACTACTTTTCAGTATTCAAAAAGCCCCATACAGAGAATGCAAAACTGGTGATGTTCAAGCCAAAACAGAGCTTGTGTGTAATTAAATGAATGTTCAAGTCCCCACAGAGATGGTGTGTGACTATAGTATTACCACGGTCACCAAATAGAATGTGTGTGATTATAGACATGCCCAGGTCCCCACAGAGATAGTGTGTGATTATAGACATACCCAGGTCCCCACAGATATAGTGTGTGATTATAGACATGCCCAGGTCCCCACAGAGATAGTGTGTGATTATAGACATGCCTAGGTCCCCACAGAGATAGTGTGTGATTATAGACATGCCCAGGTCCCCACAGAGATAGTGTGCGATTATAGACATGCCCAGGTCCCCACAGATATAGTGTGTGATTATAGACATGCCCAGGTCCCCACAGATATAGTGTGTGATTATAGACAGGCCCAGGTCTCCACAGAGATAGTGTGTGATTATAGACATGCCCAGGTCCCCATAGAGATAGTGTGTGATTATAGACATGCCCAGGTCCCCACAGAGATAGTGTGTGATTATAGACATGCCCAGGTCCCCACAGAGATAGTGTGTGATTAGAGATGTTTAGGTCCCCACAGAGATAGTGTGTGATTATACACATGTCCAGGTCCCCACAGAGATAGTGTGTGATTATAGAGATGTCTTGGTCCCCACAGAGATGTTGTGTGACTATAGTATTACCACGGTTGCCAAAGAGAATGTGTGTAATTACAGACATGCCCAGGTCCCCACGGAGATAGCGTGTGATTAATGGGATGCACAGGGATAGCACACAGAGATAGTGCATGATTGTAGTCATGTACAAGTCCTGACAAATATATTACAGTGACGTTTAAGTCCCCACAGTGATAATGTGAGATTACCATCATATTCAAGTCTCCACAGTCATGTGTGTAATGATAGGTATGTTAAAAAATCCATACCGATCGTATTAATATAGATCGCATTAGTCAGTGCCAAAAAGGTGTTTCATGGGTGGAGTTTGGGTGTTCCCATGCATCCACCCATATTCTGGCACATTCCCAGATTTACCACGACAAGTAAACCTGGGGATGCATTAACATTAGTTTCGGCCGAAGAGAAAGGATTGGATCCATTTGAAGGCGGCTCCTTGTATCCCTGCGTAGTGAAGTCTGGCTGCGAGCGTGCAGTCTGAAATGGTTTCGAGGCTGCGGAGAGGTCCAGAAGGATGGGGCTGCAGTGTGTGCCTGGTCGAGTAGTGTGCGGCTGTCATCAGTGGTGGCGAGGAGGGCAGTCTCGGTACTGTGGTTGTGGCGGTATCCAGACTGGGAGGCATCCAGGATGGAGTTCTCTTTGATGAAGGCGGTCAGTTGGGCATTTACGTGTCTCTCTGTGACTTTGGCCGAGAAGGGGAGGAGAGAGATTGGCAGGTAGTTTTTCAGGTCTGTTGTGTCTGCCGTCAGTTTCTTGATGAGGAGTTTAACCTCCCCCCGCTTCCAGTCATCTGGAAAGATGCCGGACAAGAAGGAGGTGTTTACAGTCCATCCTAGTTCAGGTCAGATGGCGGCGGCGGCCCTTTGGTATATATGCGGTGGACAGGGGTCCGTAGGGTCTCCTGAGTGGGTTTTCTTCATGGTTGTGGTGATGTTTTGGACGGTGGTGGGGTTCGAGGTCCTGATGGATAGCTTATCGGCAGAGTTGGGAGGGTGGCACTTGTTCGCTGAAGTCGTCGTAAGGGACCTTGATCTTCAGGTGGATGTAGGCGCTGAGCTCATCGCAGAGTTCTTGGGAAGGTGTGATATCCGTGGCTTTGCTGGGGGGTTATGTGAACTGCTGCATGACGTTGAACAGTTCCTTGGAGTTGGTTGTGTTGGTCTGAATCTTGTCTCCTATGAACGTCCGTTTGGTGTCTCTTATGCGCTGGTGGTATTCCTTCAGGGCACAACTGTAGTTGTTCCGTGCTTCCGTGGTATTCTGGTTTTGCCAAGTTTTCTCTAGGTGTCTGCAGGAGCGCCTTGCTTCTTGTAGTTCTGTGGTGAATCAGGTGGCCTTCAGAGGGCATTGTTTGCCGGGGAGGGGTGCAAGCTTGTCAGCACAGTGGGAGATCCAGTGGTGAAATTCTAAGGCTGCGGAGTTGGTGTCGGTAGTGGTGTGGGGGGGTCTTGGAGGAGGGTGGTGTTGAGGTGTTCCTCTGTGACCTTGCTCCAGTTCCTTTGTGGTGGGTGTGTTGTGGGCTTGGGTGCATTGGTGGTGCTGAAGGTGAAGTGGACACACTGGTCGTCCGTCTAAGGGGGCTAGGTGGTGTGGCTGAAGCGGTTGTTTGTCCCTCCCGCGAATTTTGGGTCAAGGGTATTTCTGACTTTGTGAGTGGGCGTGTTGACCAGCTGCTTCAGACTGAGGTTGGGGAAGTTGTCGAGGAGAGTGGTAGGGTTGGGGTTGTCACTGATGTCGAGTTGGAAATTTAGGTCCCCGAGTAGGATGTAGTCCATGGAGGTGATCGCGTGGGGTGCAGCGAGCTAGACGATAGTAGTTGTGGAGTGGGTGTGAGGTTCCGGCGGTCTGTAGATGAGGGTGCCACGTAGTGTGGACTTGGTGCTTGTCTGGATCTGGAAGTGGAGGTGTTCTGTGTTGGAGTGGGGGTCGTTCGTGCTGGATGTAGAAAGTTGGAGGGCATTCTTGTGTGCGATGGCGAGTCCTCCTCCTGGGCGGTCCTTTCTCTGGATCTTGTAGCCTTCGGGGATGGCCGTGGTGATGTCAGGGCTGGAGGTGGCGTTGGTCCAGGTTTCCGTGAAGAAGGGGACGTCGGGCGAGACGGTGTGTATCCGGTCCCAGATCTCTATGGCACGTCAGTGCAGGAGCACACGTTGAGGAGAATGCATGTCAGAGTTTCGGCGGTGTGTGCATCATGCAGGCCATCGGTGGTTGTGATGGTTTGGTCGGTGGTGAAGGATCTGCAGCAGAGTCTGCTCGAAAACTGTCCATGGGTGGTATGGGGCGAGGATTTTTTGCAGTTGGTGTGTCTTCCGGGGTTGAGTGCGTACAACTGAGAGACCTACACTGGCTCCCCGTCGACCTTCAAGCTCCTCACCCACGCACACAAAGCACTCCACAATGCCAGACCAGCCTACCTGAACAGCAAACTCAGCTTCTACACCTCCACTCGCCAGCTCCGCTCCGCCAGCCTCGCCGATGTCCCCCGCATCCAACGAACGACCTCCGGCGGCAGATCCTTCTCCTACCTCGCCGCCAAGACCTGGAACACCCTCCCTACCCCCATACGGCAGACCCAAGACTTATTTCCCTTCAGAAGACTCCTCAAGACCTGGCTCTTCGAGCAGTAGCAGCACCCCCCACCCCTCAGAGCCTTGAGACCCTCACGGGTAAGTAGCGCGCTCTACAAGTACTATGATTGATTGATTGATTGATTTTTACCCCATATTCTATATTCTTGCCCAATGTAATCTACATTAGTTCAGACACTTTCATCCTACGTCTGTTTAAGCTAGAACCACTACAAAACATGCCACTCCACTCTATACCACACCACTCTGCACCACTCCTCTACACCATTCCACTCTATGCTATTTGCCTCTATGCCAATTCACTCTACACCACTCCATACTATGCCACTCCAGTCTAAGTCATTCCACTCTGTGCCACTCCACTCTACCATATTCCACTCTATGCCACTCCACTCTACTCTACTCTGTTTCAGTCTACAGCACTGCATTCTATGTAACTCCACTGTACACAACTCGACCCTGTGCCACTCCAATCTACATTATTCCACTCTATGTAACTCCACTCCAAGCCATGTCTCTCCATGCTTTGCTATACCACTTGAATGCGCCGCAACGTTGTATGCTATTCAAGTCTACACCATTCCACTCTACTCGAGTCCACTCTATGCTATTACAATGTACACCTTTCCACTTTATTACTCTCCACTGTATGCCATTTCACTGTATACCAAGTCACTATACGTGAATCCATTCTCCGCTACTCCACTGTATGGCACTACATTGTACTCCACTACACTATAGACCACTCCACTCTAGACCACTCCACACTATGCTATTCCAATCTACGCCCCTTGACTCTACGCCACTCTACTCAACTCTACTTTACTATAGGACACTCCAGTCTACCACACTCCGCTTGATTCCACTCCACTTTACAACAGGTAATGCTACGCTATTCCACTTTACACCACTCCACGCTACACCATTCCAGTTTGCACCACTCCAGTCTATTCAACTCCACTTTATGACATTTAATTCTACAACACTCCACTCTTTGCTAATCCACACAGTGCCACTTCCTCTACGTCACTAAATTCAATGCCATTCCAATGTATGCCACTCCCCTCTATACCACTCCACTCTAAGTATTTGACTTACTCAACTACACTCAACCGTACTCTACTGTATGCCACTTCATTTTATGCTATTCCATTCTATGCCAATCAATTCTATGCCACTCCACTCTACGCCACTCCACTCTACGCCACTCCACTCTAGGCCACTCCACTCTAGGCCACTCCACTCTACGCCACTCCACTCTACGCCACTCCACTCTACGCCACTCCACTCTACGCCACTCTACTAGATAACTTGGACCCTCCTGAGGCGCAGCCGGGAGTAGTAGGAGACAGAATTATTTCACTGTTTTTAACTTAAACAATTGTATTTTTGCCACTTGAATTTTAACTCGCTCCCCCCTCCTGGGACATATCCTCTGTGTGCAGGCACCCTTCCACGCTGATAACGAGTGCTGGTAAGGGCGAAATCGCCGCCTTTCCCGCCTAATAATCTCCTCCCGCCTTGATTGGGACACGCCCACTCGAGGCCACGCCTCCACCTATCCCCTCCCAACAAAAATGTGCATGTTCCGGAAGCGCAGCGGGCGCGACGATTGCGCGCCGAAGGCGCGCATAAGGCAAGCTCGTCTGTGCTCGTCCGTGCCGAGACTGGGCCTAGGGCCAACCCCCCTATATCCCAGGCTACAAAACGCAAGCATTACAGCACAGAAACTGTCTTGGGATTAAGACCCCATGGCAGGGATTGCTATCAGTCCCAGTTCCACGCAGAAAACATCCCATTTACCTGTCCCTCCTGTCAATCAACCCTCAAACCTAAGCCGGCCCCAGACCAATCACACGAGTACCGCATGTTCTTGCTCAATTGCAGATTCCCTGCCCAAACACAGGGCAGAGTTTGCGCTACTGCTGGAAGAACGTTTGCCAGACATTGTTTTCCTGACGGAAACATGGCTGGCCACAGACTCGGACCCGGCGGTAATCACAGCCCTCCCTCCTGGCTTCCAAATCATTCGACAGGACCGACCTGAGGGCAGAGGAGGAGGTTTAGCTATTATCTATAAAGACCAATTCCTCTGTCGAGTAATCCCGGAAACCATCCCGGACTGCGAGAGCTTAGCCTTCAGCCTCGAACTCTCCCCTAACATCTGCTTCACAGGTACTCTAATTTACCGCCCCCCAGGCCCTCCCAAGCAATTCCACAATCTTCTCACTTCAATTGTGGCGGAACGCGTCAGCACTCCCTCGAACTTCACCCTACTAGGGGATCTTAACTACCACTTTGACTCCACAACCGATCACATAGCCACTATGCTGGTAGATGACCTAGCAGCGCTGCAGCTAACCCAAATCGGCAGGTCCCCCACTCACGTCAAAGGCCATTTGCTGGACCCTGTGTTCAGCAATTGTGCAGATCTTACATCTAGCCCACCAATCCCCCTTCCATGGACTGACCATTTACTAGTCCCCTTCACCTGGACCACATTCAAACCCCCAACCATCAAACCCACAGTACGAATAGCCAGAGCCTGGTCCCGCCTCCCAGTCGATAAATGGACGACCAAACTCGCTAGCAGCCTTCCTCTCCATAACAAGGATCCCTGCCTAGCCTACCAGACATTTGAAGACTGGATCACCCAATCCCTTGACAACACTCTCCCCAAAAGAAAAACCACTCTGAAACGTTCCCACAAATCTGCACCCTGGTACTCAGAGGCCCTTAGGGCAAAGAAACGCCTATGCAGGAAAGCTGGAAGGAAATGGCGTTTGGACTTCTCTCCAATGGAAAAAACCCAATACCGAACGCTACTTAAAGAGTACAAAGAAGAAATCAAAGTTACTCAGGCGGCATATTTTGCTAACAAAATCATTCTAGCCAAATCAAAACCAAGGGAGATTTTCCAAATAGTAAAAAATCTCACCAAGCTACCACCCAGTTTGCCTGAAACCACATCCTCAGAGCACTGCAACAAGGTGGCAGCCTTCTTCCATCAAAAGGTTGACAAAATCTACGCCTCCTTCCCCCCTTGGCCGCACCCGTCACAGCCTCGACTAACACAGCCTTGGCACACCTTTCCCCACAGACTCCCTCCACACTAGATCACTTCCCCCCCCTAGATCTGGTATCTCTGGAAACTGTTGGCCGGAAAGTCAAATCTGGCTCCCCCAATGACCCAGCGCCACCTGACATTATAATGTCGGCATCTCAGGTCACCCTGCCCATCATTATGGACCTCTTGAATGCCTCCATCTCCTCCGTCACGGTCCCGCCTGGATTGAAACGGGCCATGGTTAAAGCGCTGCTGAAGAAACCCAGTTTGGACCCACTAGAATCCAAAGAATCCACTTCAAAGCCTTGTGTATCGCCCACCAGGCCTTCTGAGACACAGGCCCCATTATCACCCGCGACCTAATCTCTCACTACCATCCAAGTAGAAACCTACGGCCAACCCAGACCTTCATTGCCACCACACCCAGAATAAAAAGAGCCAGATCAGGTGGTAGGACCTTCGCCCATAACGCCTCCAAGCTGTGGAACGCTCTTCCCCTTCATCTGAGAGCTAACTCCAATCTTACCTCATTCCGGAAACAGCTCAAGACTCTTCTTTTCAACTCCCCATGGTAATTCCTGGTACTATCCCCGCCTCTGCCTAATCATCTGTTGGTCCCTTAGCGCTTGGACGCCCCCGGGCATCAATCGCGCTCTATAAATCCACTTACAATTACAATTACAATTACTCTACGCCACTCTGCTCTATGCCACTTCTACGCTCTTCCACTCTACGACACTCCACTCTATGTCACTCCTTTCAATGCTGATCTACCTTACGGTATTAGGCCCTATGCCACTCCAATATATGCCATTCTACTTTGTTACTGCACTCTGCACTATTCTAATCTATGCCACTGGAGTCTACGGCACTCCACTCTTTTGCACTTCACTGTACACCATTCGATTCTACACCACTCCACTCTAAGCTTTCCACTCTGTGCCACTCCATGACACTCCATTGTATGCCACTTTGCATCACTCTACTCTACGCCATTCCTCTTTATGGTACTCCACTCTACAATATTTGACTCCACACCACTCCATTCTATGCCACTCTACTGTACAGCACTTCACTCTACACCACTCCACTCTATGTTGTTCCTCTCTTCACCACTTCACTCAACTCTATACCTTTATAGTCTAAACCATACCAAACCACACCAAACCACACCACTCCACTCCACTCTACTCTACACCACTTCTCTCTAAGACACTACATTACACTATTTGACTCCATGCCACTACACTCAAAGCCACTCTCCTGTAAGTCATTCCACTCCGTGCCACTCAACTGTACGGCAATCCACTCTATTTTATTCCACTCAATGCCACTCCACACTATTCCACTCCGTTTTTCCATTCGACGCAACAACATTTTATGCTTTTCCACTCTACGGCATTTCACTTTACGCCACTCCACTCCACTCTATGCCTCTCAACTCTATGCCACTTTGCTGTATGCCACTCCACCCCACGACACTCTATGCTATTACACTGTACATCACTGGACTCTATGCCATTTTATACCATTCCACTCTACTCCACTGTACGCCACTCTACTGTACGCCACTCTACTGTACGCCACTTTACTGTTCACCACTGTACTCTGTGAATCCATTCTGTGCTATTCCACTCTACTCCACTCCTCTCCGAGCCACTCCTTGCTACACAGTTCCACTCTATGCCACTCCACTCTACACCACTCCTCTCTATGCTATTCCACTCTACTACAATTGACTCTACGCTACTCTATGCCACTCCACTATATACTAGTCATCTCTACACCACTCCATACTACACTATGCCACGCCACTCTACACTATTTCAGTGTAGGTCATACACTCTTCACCACTCCACTCTATGCCACTCCACTCTACACCACTTCATTCTATGCCACTCCACTTGATGCTGCTTCATTCTATGCTACTCACTCCACTCTATGCTTCTCTGTTGTACAATACTCCACTCCAGCAGCGGCCAGTGGAGGGAGTGACGGTGGGGCAGAGAGGCAGGTGGGAGAGGAGCAGGGTGGGGGTGCTAAAAACCAGAATATGGATAATTGGAGGTAAGTAAACAATTTAATAATTAAAACAAATTTCGTAGCACGCCATGCATCGCATTTTGTGATGCAGGGCGCGCTACGGAATTCGTTTTATTAATTACATTGTTTACTTACCTCCAATTATCCATATTCCAGTTTTTAGCACACCCCCACCCTGCCCCTCCCCTGCCCACCTCTCTGCCCCACCGTAACTCCCTCCACGGGCCGCGGCTGCGCCACTCTATGCCACTCCACCGTATGCCATTCCACTGTACACACCTCTACTCTGCACCCCTCCATCCTAACCCACTCTTCTTTACCCTACTCCATTCTACACTATTCAACTCTACCCCACTTCACTCAAGCCATTCTATGCTATTCCACTTTACATTATTCCACGCTATGCTACTCCACTTCACACCACTCCACTCTAAACCAATCCACTGTTCTCCACACTATGCCACTCCACTTTACCCTACACAGCTCGACGACACTCCACTCTACGCCACTTCATTCTATTCCACTCTACTCTACGCCACTACCCTCTACACCACTCCAGTCCGCACCACTTGACTCAATGACCCTGCACTTTACGCTGCGACAGAGTACACCAGTTCACTACCTCACTCTACTCTACCACACTCTACTGTATGCCATACACCACTACGCCACTCCAAACCAATAAATAAGAAGGAAAACAATCATGAATTTACTTTGTGATACTTAATAAAAATAAATAAATGAATAAAACAAACATGCAAATCCAATTAAAAAAAACAAAGGTTGAATATTAGTTATAGTTAGGAAAAGATGTTTTATTATTTATATAGAAACCAAACTTAAACTACAAAAGTATGAGAAATTATACAGTTATAGTTATACCTTCAATTTCCATTTTAGCACCATCTTTAAATTACTGTAACTCACACACCTCCGCATACAGTATTGTAAACTCACTTAACACACAGTACATGAACTATAACTCGCCCTGCTGCCATGCACAGTGCTCTCATAAAAGATGGAATTGGAAATGTGATGAGTGTTATACATGATATAATTTAAAGTATAAGTGATGTAATATTAAAACATATTAGGTGTGCGTGGAGAAGGTGCAAGTTATAGTTTATGTACTGTGTTGTTAGCGAGTACACAACAATGTGTACAGAGATGCGTGAATTATAGTAATTTGAAGGCGGTGCGTAAAAAGATTGGGGGTAGCCAATTCAACATACAGTATGTAAGAGGTTAGAACACTGGCATTGAGGACTGGTTAGCAGGCATCAGCGCACTCACAGGGGCTAATTTACAAGCCCATTGTGTTGCTGGTTCACCAGCAGCGCAATGGGCTTTTCCATATTTACAAGGGCATGTAAAGTCACAGTGCGTGACTATTCAAGGCCTTGTAAATATGTTTCCCTTTCGCGCATAACTTTGCGTGAAAGGGGCAATCCATGGGTGTTGCTGTGGGTGTTCCCACACAATATCCATTGAACTCGACACATTCACAGATTTACATTTTGTAAACACAAATGAGTTAGAAACCTACGCCTCCCCAGGGGAGGCATAAGGAGGGGCAACAAGAAGAATCACTTTTATTTCTCCTTATTTTTAGCTCTTTCTAATCCTGCTGCATTCTGCAGCACATTTAGAAAGAGGAAAATGCCTTGAATGATTGTTTTGTGCAGGAAGGTGTCCCTTCTTGTGCAAAAACAATCATCCCCTCAGCGCAGGTACCTTTGCAAAATGATACAAGTATGTCTGCGCTGGTGCTCGACTGCTGTTTGTGCGCCGGTGCAGGGGAGAAGGACAGGAATGCGCCATATCTTCAAGATATGACACATTCCTACCCTTTTATTTTGACCCACAGCAGAGCAGCAGGACGGATTGCTGAGCTGCCCTGTCAAAATATTGTAAATGGACCCTCAGAGTTGAAAACCAACAGCATCAGTCCAAAGCTTTGGGGGTGATCATGCAAAAAGCAACATTTTCTTCCATTTAGATATTGTATTGCATTGCATCATATGGCGTGAGGGCATACCTTGCATAATAAAAGTCACAAAAGACAGCAGGAAGAGATTGGTTTGAGCAGACAATGTTTAACTGTAAGACATTTTCTGTGCAAACCTTCCTCCCACAAACAAATCATAGCTGAAATTGTGTAATGCCAAATTTTGCAAAGTTTGCATTATTTAAATATCAGGCTTTTTACCAACATAGCTTCAGTTTTGGCTAGGCCAAGAAAGATCTAAAATGTTGTAAACTGGGGTGAACCTCCTCTTTTAGCTGATAGGTAAATTTTTACGTATAAGCAATAGGCGATTCAAGTAGAAAAGTGATGAAATGTAGCCTACTGACTTGCATTTGAAACTCATCTAAAATTATATAAATTATTTTGAAATGTTCTAGGAAAAATAAAATGTAGATTCCAGAAACGTAAATTAATCGTTTTTTTTAAATTATGAAATGTAGCAAATGTTGCTTTTAAACTTTGTGCACTGTGCTGATGAACTGGATGTGCTGTTATGACAGATACATATGCCAGAGTGCTCATGCTCCCATTAACCTGTGAGGATGCCTTGTCCTTTGTCACTCTTTTCTTCACAATATTCATCCCTGTTCAAATGAAAAATCCTGCACTTCACGGGCTTCACTTTAAAATGGCATTATTACGTATTTGTGTTTGGGAGAACAACAGGCAGTTTTAAATGGTTCAACCAAATTCTGCTGCTGCGAAGTTTCAGGCCTGGAATTGGAAAACCTGCTGTGTGCTGGCGCTCTGTCTGCGCCCTTAACCAAGGTGTGTGTATTCTGTTGCAGCTGCGCCCATCCCCCAGTCTGTGACAGTCACTGACTGGAGGTGGTTTCCGCAGAGCAGGTTGACCGGCCGGCCCCTTTGTTATGCAAGAATGTGCATTTGCACATCTTTGGCTGACCTTGGGCAGTGCCTTGACTACCTTTCTTTCTCCCATTAAGAACAGGTGGGACCCTGTTTGAGATCATTTTACGAAGAAGAAGCCTAAGCAACAGTTAATTTTAAACCGTAGTGACATCTTAGAAGTGAAATTGTATATGTTTAAAAAAAAGTATACAGAGCAATAAACAGACTTCACAAGAACATCACTCATATGTGTAATTCATGTTGAATGTAAAATGAAGGAAGCTTTAATTTAATTGCATTGCTTTCATTTTAGGAAGTGTTTGTGGCCTTTATTTTTTAAATATAAAATTCAATATTCTGTTTAAGTTTCAGGTTTACTAAAGCAGATGCAAAGCTTTTTTTAATTGTTGTTTTATGCAATTGAGTTAAATACAACAACAAAATAAGAAGTTACCAATCGAATTTCCCATAATTACGTAGGTGACTTTTCATGGTTACAGAATGAAGGGGAACAAGCATGTGTTCATGGCAGTTCTGTAAGTGGTGCGAGAGTATAGTCCTGGATTGTTGGGGATGGATTTCGATTCACTTGGAATGGCAAGTAGGTGACGAGGGGCTCCAAATATGTTTGGGGTGAGTTTTCACAGACATCAGCACCCAATACTGCTCCAGACTTTCGAAGTACATAATTATAAAAAAGCCCAGTAGCATCTTGAGAAAGGGTGGATGTTTTTATTAGCAGTGTGCAAAATTATTGCAATGTAATTGTTTTCGAAGGTCTGAAAGATAAAGATACCAGTTCATGTACCAATGCCTTCCACGCACAGATGCCAGCAGAAATATGCAGGTAGTGCACACATCATCACTTTTATAATACAAAAGTGAATATGCTTGTGCTTCGAGAAAAAAACATTATGGCGCTGCAGTTGAAGTCGCTGGAAAATAACTATCTAGACTATGATGACCTCATGAAGTGATTGATGGGGATCAGAGAGGAGTCTGGTTGTGCCCGTTGATCCTCTTCTTTCTGACCAGCCAAGAGCAGCATGTTTTTCTGTATGAATCTACTTTGCTGAGTAGCTCTGTGGATTGATCAAAATTACCAATTTTACAAACTTGGATCTAATTTTGCCAACTTACATCTTCTGTCTCCCCTCTGCGGTCTGATACTGTGATTTCCTCACTGGCCATTTTATTGAGGAATATAGTCCGCAGTGTAAGATGTATTCAGATGCCCATACTAAAAAATGATTGGATTGGCTACTAAGGTCAAGCAATCCTATTAAGATCATCTATTGATAGGCAGAGTTATAGGGTGGGTGTAGTGCAGAAGCCTAACTGATCAAATAGGTCATGTGATTTCATGCAGGTTTGTAGCTAAGCATTTCACATCTTTCCCGTACTTTTCCGGGAAATGGTAAATTACTGTTGGACCAAAGATTATTGAGTTCTGTAGTATCCAGAATGTTTTTTTTTAATATAGGTAGAACTTAGTCTGCTTTAAAAGCTCAATGTGTACAAATAGAAATTGAGAAACATTAAGAATATGAAGTCAGAGATGACATGTATAGAAAGAAGTTCCACAGCTAAAGAGTAGATGTGATCCTCATTGTAATTGTTGGAATTAGTTGAAGTTATGAGTCAAGAAAAGTCCAACATCAAGGTGAGCAAGCCTAATTTAGCAATAAAAATATATGAGGTGAAAAATGAGGACAAATCATTTCTGTCTTCTTAGAGGGGCATTAGCAACTAATATGCAATGTTTGATCATTGTGTATTTAAGACTCGGGTATGGGATTTATACCCAACAATTAACGAATAAAGTGCTAAAGATGCTAGAGCACAATACAATTACGTTGGTGATGTTAAATAATTTTGGAAAATCTGCGTTCTACTTGTAATGTAAAATTCCTGAAACAACACCATTGTGCGGTAAAAAGGAATCTCAAACACCCGGGAACAACACGACACACATTGCTGTTGCAGTGTGTTTGCTTTTTCCACTTTTTTTTAGAGTGAAATGCATCTTTGAGTCAAAAAATGACACAAGGATGCAGTTTTGCGGTAAAATATTGTGCTAAATGATTCATTTCCATTTCGCTTAATTCGCTTAATTATGCGTCATTTTGCCAAAATTTCCGATAATTACCGAAAAGCAAACTACGCAAATTTCATACACCCCTAGTGGTACAACCTTTGTTGTATAGTTGTGGAGCGATAATTCTCTATCAGCACCCAAAGCTTCACTCCACTCTTCTTGCTTAAAGTCAATTCTACATCACAAACAGTAGACAAGGAGTCCACTTCAATTACAAAAGAAGAATCCCCTTCCTCCTCCTCAACCGGCATACGCGACAAGCAATCGGCTATGACATTCCTTTTACCTCTGACAAAATCAATTAAAAAAATGTAATCCATTACTGACAACAACCATCGAGAAATCCTGGGAGTCACATTCCCTTCAAGGCCCTTACCACCTTGTAAAATAAATCAGTAGCCTCGCCAAAAGTAACTTGCTTCTTCATATAAGGCAAATAAGAGACAAGGAATTACTCACAGTCCTCACATTCCAAATCATAGCAGCACTCGTAGATCAACTGCTTTAACAGGGGTGGAGGTCACTCAGTAATCGGCCCCCTGCGCAGAATCGCTTCGCCATAAATTGTAGTAACCACGGAGGCAGTGGTTAGTAGGTAGGAAATGTTTATTCACAAGTACATCAACCTCCAGCTTCTTCCAATGACCCTTTTTCCCAGACCCAGTCTGTGATGTCATTCCATCACTGAGTTCTATAATAGGAGAAAGAAATCTCCACACTTACTTTGTCTCTTTTTCTATCCTGCCTTTGTGTTTTCCCTCCAGCTCTTCTCTTTCTTCTTGTCCCTCTTCCTGAGACCATTTCTTCTGTCTCTCCATTCACCTCTCCTCCTGTTCCTGGTGAACTACTCTTAGCTTCTCCCTTTCAACCTTCCTTTCCTTCTCTTCTTCTTAAGACCAAGCTTTTTGAAGAGTCAGGGTCTTCATTAAATTCACCCCACTTAAAGAACAATCCCTGATGACTGGGGAACCCTTGGGATTGGGGAAACTAACTCACTCATGATTTTTTTAAGCAGCCTAGGGAATACACTAAGGCTGTGCCTAGGGGAAGCCTTGGCTAAGTTGTTGTGAGTTATGCAAAATAAACAATTGATGGACGGAATGCTGGACAATGCAAACATTCACCCCCAGTCCCCAAGGATCTGGGTTAAATCCATCATTATTTTGCTCACCACACCACCCTAGTTTGGACCCAGCCATATGCAAATCAGTCTTGACCCTGTTCCTTGTGGGAACAGTCCAGCCCAAACTATCAAGCCAGGTCCTCCCTGGTCCGGAAACAAGCATCCTGGAACCGGTTTCAGGGAATCACCCTTCATCAGCCAGGCTGGCTTGATTGCAGTGGTGTAGTGAGCACAGAACCCATGTCTGGGCATAGCCTTCCCACTTAGGGCGACATATGAAAAAGAAACAATTGATGGACGGAATGCTGGACAATGCAAACATTCACCCCCATCACAAGGATCTGGGTTAAATCCATCATTCTTTTGCTCACCACACCACCCTAGTTTGGACCCAGCCATATGCAAATCAGTCTTGACCCTGTTCCTTGTGGGAACAGTCGAGCCCGAACTGCCAAGCCATGCCTTCCCTGGACCAGAAACAAGCATCCTAGGACCAGTTTCTGGGTATCACCCCTCGCCAGCCAGGCTAGCTTGAATCCAGTGATGTAGTGAGCAATGGACCCATGTCTGGGCGTACCCTTCCCACTTAGGGCGTCATATGAAAAAGAAACAATTGATGGACGGAATGCTGGACAGTGCAAACATTCACCCCCTTGATACCATTGAAATAAATCATATGGAATGCAAGCCTAGTCACTAACAGCACATAATTCTACTCATTTCTACAAGAGCAACACAACTCCAGGAAATCTAGACAAGTTAAGGCACCTTGTGATGCAGTGAGCGGTTTCTCAGTGGGCATAGAGGTGAATCTCTCTCACATCCCTCTGCTGGTCCTTTAAAAGATGTCACAGGCAATGTTTAAACCCCAGTCCTTGTTCACACAGCAGCACATTATGTCCGCCTTGTGCAGCAATTTGAGTGATGAGCGGATGCTATATGGAGCATCTGTCATGCCCTGCCACTCAGCCCCTCCTCCTCCTGAAGTCGTTTCGGAGAGTGCAGATGGTCGCAGGTGTGCCGGTTAATTGATGCATGTAACACTAGTCCATTGTAAGAACAAAATAGGTTCTACAATATGTGGTCTCGTATACCCAGCACACACAATAAGCATTGCCAGATGTGACAGACACACTTGCAATCACCAAAGCACCAAGCACAGTTCAGTGCCTTAATGCGGGATGTGGTAAGTGTTGCTCAGCACAGCACACATCAGTAATTAGATGGGACTTGCAACCAGCGATGGACAAATCATAGTCCATATGCCTCTTGCCGTTTCCACCAGCAGCCCCACCATTTAATTCTTGGCCAAAGGGGGCGAAGATAATCTTAATGCCAAGTGATGGTGACCAAGGATGCCAATTCGTAGACATGGATGCAGGGCTGACCCTCCGGTCCTGCAGCTCCACTGCAATCACTGCTGGTAGACTTGTTCAGCCTACTTCCTTCAGGTAGTTCCTCCATCAGGGCTACAGCTAGACTCTGCTTTGGGCAGACCCCTATGGCAGGGACACCTCCAGTGACCCTCTCTTAGCCTGTAGGGTGACTCCTCATTCATGGCAGGCCATCAGTTTTGTCAGTAGCAGATCTCAGATGCAATAACCTCACGTAGCTAAACAGCTGGTTGTAAGGGACACAAGCCCTGGTCGTCGGGTTTCCTACATGACTGTGATGTAATGCTTCTACTGGTCAGAAAGAAGTCCTGGAACAATGACTTTTCACATCAAGGTCATTAGACCTTCCACCCATCTACAGGCACAGGTTAAAGCCCTGCCGTATCAGCCTGTACCACTTACACACTGCCACCACTGCCAGTCTGAAATTATTAAAATTTTCTAAGGAGGGTACTCTGGGTGCCCACTAAGGAGGGCATGCTTGATGTGCTCCTCGAAACCACAGACACTGACTATGGGTTGCAATGTCACTAACTAGAAAGGGTCCTCAGTGTTTGCATTTAAATAATGTGTGCACTGGGGCAGAAAAGAGGTCAGCAGGACAGGTAGGCATGCTCGCAAATCATGCAAGGGACCTTCCTGTTACAACAGGACTTCTTGCTCTATATGCATGTGTCAACAGCAATTCCTGCTCTCCCTCATGCATCCTCCTTGTTTTCTCTTCTTTCCATGAACATCTTAATGTAGGTGCTTTACTCTGTTGTTGATCTCATGTCCTACTCTATCTAGACGTGTCTTAATTGTCCCTTCTTTATCTCTGTACGTCCAGATCTCCTTTTCATTTTACAGCAATTGCGTTTTTGGCAGACTGACATTTTACATCTGTACTCTGGAAATGGCGTTCCCTTAGTTTGTCAAACATCTTCTGAAGTGTGCATTCTGCTTGTTCTCTGTATTTTAGCAGACTCTAACTTGTACAATATAAATGATGGTTTGTTTTGCCTGCCCTCTTACATTTCTTGCCACCATGGCCCTTGCATTGTTGTTTCCCTCTAATAAATGCAGTTCTACAGGTGTCAGAATAAAAAGATGAATTCATTAATTTCCCATTTTTGTTGTAGTGTCACATTTTCCTCCTAGCTTCTTTCCAACGATTCAACATTTTCCTAGCAAGGAAGAAAATATTTTGCAATGCACTTGTGCCACCAAAATGCTGTGCGTTTTGTATCTTGTTTAAGAAAACCCTGCACTTCCTAAGCATGAACGGAAAGGAAGAGCAGTTGGCTTAGTACCCTCATATTTCCTGGGATTTAATGTAGCTAAGCAGGAACTAAATCAGCTGCCAGCAGGTTATTCGAAAAGCAGCACTGAATTACCCGTTTAACCAACAAAAAATAAAGTGAATATCTCGAACAAGCCTGCATGAAAACATCTCTGCAAATAATGTATTCCTTTAATTGGGAGCAATCATAAGGAATGTTTTCTTTAAATATAAAACTTACATTTATTGAAGAATGTGTTACAGCATAAATAGACCGTTTCATGGAATTAGAATTGTGGCTAGCAAAAACCAGCTCCGAACTGGAAGCTTTGACGGAGTGCCTCCGTTCAGGTGTATGTGTTCCAATATTTTTGCTTTCAGAGTCTCAAGTCGGTCACACCCAAAAGCAAGCATCTGTCTTTTAACTTTACAGGCGTGCTTTCTGTTCCAGGTAGTCCCATCCCCCAGTCTGGAAGTCTTGGCCGTCTCCAGCCGGCTTCTGCATACTGGTCTCTTGTCATGATAATGACGCTTTTCTTATGCGTGATTAGCACCTCTCTTGCAGCCTGTTCTTAACAACTGATTTGGGTGTGTGCTCAGTTGCAAGGAAAGAATCAGGTTTTCTCGAGCAACATTTTTTTGTTGAAGCATGTATTTGCGCTGGTAATTTTAGGGGTCTGTTTAAATTATATTCCTGTTTTATTTAGTTTAAAAAAATCATGTGTATCGGAACAAAATCAAAAAACTTCCTTTATCTGCTAACATTGATGGCATTATTGATGTGGAAACTTGTATTATAAGTAGCGTGCAGAAGTTACTTTTACTTTAAAACTGAATTTTAACACAACTAGGGTGATAGTTGTCCCTGTGAATATTTAATTCTAGAGGCGCACCAAATTGCTAAATTTTGCACCCTAAAATGCCAATGTTTGGAAAATTGCGCTTTAAGGCAATATCTCACATACCTTTTTTACCCTGACAGTGAGAGCAGATTTTGTTTTGAATTCCAGATGCTGGCATAACAGGTGTGTCTTCAGTGGTTTTTGAGGGCTAGTAAGTTGGGTCTGTTTTCAGTACTCTTTACATGCCTGATACAGGTGCCTAGAATGGGGCGCTGCAGGTACAACCCCACAAAGGATTTGGCAAAGCGGCGCATTAGTAGCAGCATCTGACTTCGATCTGATGTAGATTTTAGATTATGCATCAGCAGAAGTACGCTTTCACATTTAAGCGCAATAAATGCTGATAACATCTCATCATTGGGAAGAAAGTTGTTCCGTGCATTTATCAAGCATCATGTTATGTTATTATAGAGAAATGTACTATGCACAGGAGTTAGACCCTGGTCCCGGTGTGCCTATTCACATTCTATGTGTATTCCACGGGAAACACCATTTACAACTAATGTATTACTTCGTGGTGCAATCGCAACGCGACTTTTACATCGTGGCCGGCTTTACAACGCATGCTTTCGGGAAGCATGCTACAACGGCACAATGACATATACATCTGCTAGCGATGACAACGCGGGCAAAAAGCAATGAAAACACGGTGGCTCATCTATCTGCAGGTCGGGCAAGTTAAATAAAGCTGATTGCATATGAAACACTTTCAGTGGCAGGACTCCGGTACATGTTATGTTCCAGTTTATGTTATTATTACAATGATTGTATATGAAACTATATATATATATATATATATATATATATATATATATATATATACATATATATATACACACACACACACAATTGGTGATGGTTGCATGATGGATGGGTGGATGGATGGATGGATGCATGATAGGTGGATGGATCGATGGGTGGATGGATGCATGGATCACCAAAATGGCAAAAATGTGGGTGGATGGATGACTGGGTGGGTGGCGACAATTGGTGATGGATGCATGATGGGTGGGTGGGTGGGTGGGTGGATGGGTTGATGGATGACCGGGTGGGTGGGTGCAAAAGTGGATGGATGCATGATGGATGCACGATGGGTGGATGGATGCATGGATGACCAAAATTGTAAAAGTGTGGGTGGATGGATGACTGGGTGGGTGGGTTTTTGGTTGGTGACAATTGGTGATGGATGCATGCTGGATGGGTGGATGGATGCATGGATTACCAAAATTGCAAAAGTGTGGGTGGATGGATGGATGGATGGCTAAAAGTGTGGATGGGTGCATGATGGGTGATTGGGTGGATGAATGGGTGGTTGGGTGGCAAAAAACGTGGATGGATGCATGATGGATGGGTGGGTGGATGGGTGGGTGGATGGGTGGGTGGGTGGGTGGTGGGTGCATGATGGATGGGTGGGTGGATGGGTAGATGGATGACCAAAATTGCGGATGGATGGATGCATGATGGATGCTTACTTGGTGGATCGAGCGATGGGTGGATGGATGCCCAAAAATGCAAAAGTGTGGGTGGATGGAGGACTGGGTGGGTGGGTGGTGGCGGCAATTGGTGATGGATGCATGATGGATGGGTGAGTGGATGGATGCATGGATGACCGAAATTGTGGATGGATGGATGCATGATGGATGGATGCATTTAACAAATACTAATAAAGTCTCTTTTTTGCAAGATGGTAAGGCCTTCTAGCAAGACAAGAAATGCTCAATTTGATCCTGGATAATTCACAAAAATGTTGTAACTGTATCTACCTACAAAGCTTAGCTTACAGTTTGGAAAGTGTGTGGATTCAAACTGCATAAAGTCTGTCAAACCTATGCCAATCACTCAAACTCCTTCCTGCATTCAAAATCCAAGCCATCTCCACTCGACCACTCATTATGAGTTTAACAGTTCTCTCGACGCCACACCTCTCAACCCTATGCAGCAGCTTGGCTGATGAGTCAAGTGGTGCTTTTGTCCATGCCAACACCCA
Source organism: Lissotriton helveticus (assembly GCF_964261635.1). Classification (NCBI taxonomy): domain Eukaryota; kingdom Metazoa; phylum Chordata; class Amphibia; order Caudata; family Salamandridae; genus Lissotriton; species Lissotriton helveticus. The sequence continues at coordinate 1,623,930,685 of NC_136067.1, forward strand.
CATCAGTTGCGGGAGCTCTTTTTTTTAAACTGCGAAATTACATGTTTCCATTTCCGGTATATTTAATGCCTCGTGTTTAATGCACAGTTTGGACTTTGGCACTCACTCCTGCCAGGTCAGGTTTTCTATCCATGACCTCTCGCTGCTGCACACTCGGGAGTGTGAAACTGGCTGTCAGCAGGCAGCCTTGTCAGAGTTTGGTTTCAGAACTGCCGGAGTCGATAGCACAAAGCAGTATGCTGGTCCTAACAGGTGACAAATCGAGGTTTTTGGAGCATGCACAGGCGTGAGACCCTCCAGTGCATAGGACTCCCATCAAAGGCAGGTGATTTGACAAGCGCCAGAGATTTGGTAATACCGCTACCAGAATTCGATATAGCAGGGTGCGTTCATCTCTGGAGGAGGTACTGCAGCAGTATTACCAGTGTTAAAAATTAGAAAAGAGGAATAATCGCAGAAATGTGTACTCCTGCAGAAATTCCATTATGTTTACTCTTGCACGTTTTGCCAGTCTCTCCTGGGTAAATGTGTACGTGGGAAAACATTCAGATGTGCATTCTTTCTGCATTACTCAAAATACCAATTCATCCAGTACCTTCTTTATCTGCCGAATAAAGATTTTTGATTTCACAGTAATGAGATTGTTAACTTTTCCTTTTCATTTACGTTCTGGAAAATGTGCACTATTACCACCATAAACACAGAGAAATGCTGTCATAGATTACTTAAGCTTGCTGGCCTACTTTCTGGTGCGTGTCTATCTTAAAACTGTTGGGGTCGGCGACATGTAGTAATTCAATAGAAGAAATGTGTGCATAATTATGTATCGCGTTGTCATGGCGTGCGATTTAAGTGCCGGCGATCTTTCTTTGATTTCAACAGGTTTTATTGAGAATTTTTTTTATATATACAGTACAGATATACAATGCACAAATAGTGAAGGCAATACTGGTGACATCGTCATGCTTGCCAATAGGAATCAACGCATTGCCGTTCTAACAACGTGCGATGTAAAAGATGGCGAAGTGTTGGGCTTTGCTAAGTATTCGCCGCGGGGTTAAAGCCCGCGATGTCATGGTGCACGATGCATGATCATACATCTGTATTCCACAGCTCAGCTGCAATGAAGGTTGGGGGTAGTGCCTCACCGTAGAAACTGTCATCGCAGCAGCATAAATAAATGCCAGCATTTGTTAATGAGCACAGCAACCTCCAGAGAGATGTCCTGGCGCTGGGGTACGTTTGAAAGATTAAGCAATCTATTGCCCAGAGTCACATGGTGCTGGGCTAACCTGCTGCTGGGGCCAGGGACCGAACTGTGAACCCTGTGGTCCAGAGTCAGGTACCCTGGCCACCTCTTCCCTTACATACACAGCTTATCACCTACAAGAGTAGGAAAAGCTGCTCTACACTGGTCAGGATCTCAGAGAGAGGTCCTGTCATTTACGGGGAAAAACGGGGGCAGGCTACGAGGCTCAAACCCTAGGAGATGGAGGAGGCTGCACACATTGTGTGTTGCACAGTGATTGATGGCCTGTAGTGGACACTTGGATGGCAGAGGCTGGACACAAAGGGTGCTGCAGAGTAAGAGATACAGAGTGGCATGCACATGGATGGGAGAGACTGCACAAATTCTGTGCTGCACAGTGAGTGATGGAATGCAGTGGGCGCATGGACAAAGGATGCTTCAAATATTGTGTGTCGAAGAGTGTTTAATAGAAAGTGGTCTGCACATGGATAGAGGAGGATGCACATATGTTGTGCTTCCCAGTAAATGATGGGAGATAGTGTGTACATGGATAATGGGGCTGCACATATTTTGTATTGAGCAGTAAATGATGGAAGGCAGTGTTCACATGGATGACGGAGTCACACTGTGTGGTACTCCGTGATGGAATGTAGTGTGTATATGGCGGAGGCTTCACACTGTGCTGCGCAGTGAGTGATGGAATGTAGTGTGTATGTGTGTAGATGAACATGGTTGCTGACCTCCTTTACTGTAGACTGCGTGATGGAAAACAGTGGGCACACACATGGTGGAGATTGCACATATACATTCCTGCAGTTCCACAGATGAAATGCTCTGTGCACATCGAATCTTGAGGCTGCTCACATTGTGTGCTACACAGTAATTGATAGGAAGCAGGAAGCACATGTATGGAGGGGGCTACATATATCATATGATGCACAGTGAGAGATGGAATGCTCTGGGTGCATGGATAAAGGAGGCACATTGTGTGCTACACAGTAATTTGGGCACATATTTATGCATTTTGCATAATGCAGTGCAGCAACAAGGCAAACTGTATTGACTGTCAATGCAAGAGTCAGTGGCTAAAGTGCGTGTTTGAAATGTAAAAAAATAGGATTCCATTAATTGTGCATATATACGCTTTTCAAAGAAAATAGCCACCCAAAAATTAAAAGTGCAACATCAGTAGATTAATTTGTTTCTAAAAAAAGGATAAAGGGTTATATAAATTTAAAAAGGCAATTGTATTCATGTATTATGTTTTCTAATTGGTATGCTTCTTTAAAATCACTATCTTCTTTGTTGTAAGATGTAATCCATTTGCTGAAGTGTGTTTAATATGCTAAGTGTGTTTAAGGCTGCAGTACCACCTCCGGTCTACGGGGGCAGAGCGAGCAAAAAAATAAACACACTTTCTGAAACACAGGTCCCCACAAGGCAATTTTTTTTAAATTTGTAAAAATTGGCACAGATGTTTATAAACTCATTTAAAATCATTTAGAAGACTTTACCTTGTGGGGACTTGGGTTCAGGTCCCCACAGTGCAATCAAGTCCCCACAGTGTGAGTGTGTTATCACACCCAAGTCCCCACAAGGATAGTAACACAAACCCCCACACACACACACACAAACCCACACACACAAACCCACACACACAAACCCACACACACACACACACACACACACACACACACACACACACACACACACACACACACACACACACACACACACACACACACACACACACACACACACACACACACACACACACACACACACACACACACACACACACACACACACACACACACACACACACACACACACACACACACACACACACACACACACACACACACACACACACACACACTTTTTCCTCCTGCTGCCCATAGTTAAATTATTTCCCCTGTTTTCATTCTATCGGCACCTCGAAGCTGCTGCCCCAGCGACCCCTCCCCCCGACACAGCACCGTCCCGCCTCCCTACCTCCCGTCCCGCTCTCTCCCCACTTAATGGCGGCCGCTGCGTGGTCGAGCAGCGGACGTGCGAAGTGGGGGCGCCGCTGGCGCGCCTTAGGCAAGCCTGCCTGCGCCCATCCGTGACCCGACTGAGGCCAGCGCCAAGAACCCTGGGTCCCCGCCAATACAACTACGCTGCCCTCCACTCACTCAACCCCGGAAGACACAACGACTGCCATAGAGCCAAACCGAACTCCACCCAAGGACAGTTCTCCTGCAGACACTGCCAACGATCCCACACCATCAACAGCGCCCCCATGACTGCCGAAGACTCTCTGGATGCCCGCACCACAGAAGCCCTGACATGCATCCTCCTCAACGTACGCTCCCTACACAGACACGCTGTAGAGATCTGGGACCTGCTCAACACCCTCTCACCAGACGTCGCCTTCTTCACTGAAACCAGGACAAACGCCGCCGCCAGCCCGGACATCGCCACCGCCATCCCCGACAGATACAAGATCCAGAGAAGGGACTGCCCCCACCGCCCATGAGGAGGACTCGCCATTGCACACAAGACCTCCCTTTGACTCTCCACCTATAACACGAACGACCCGCACTTCAACACAGAACATCTCCACTTCCAGATCCAGACCAACCCCAGAATGAAGCTACGCGGCACCCTCGCCTACAGACCCCACCGGACCTCGCACCCAGTCCGCAACCACCATCGCCAACCTCGCCGCACCCCACACCATCACCTCTACGGACTACATCCTACTCGGAAACCTTAACTTCCACCTAGACAACCGCAGCGACCCCAACTCCATAACCCTCCTCGACAACCTCGGACTGAAGCAACTCATCACCATCCCCACGCACAGAGCAGGACACAGCCTTGGCACCATCTTCGCAGGAGGGAGAAACATCCATTTCAGCCACACCTCGCAGCCCCTCTGGACAGACCACCAATGCATACACTGCAACTTCATCACCACCACCAGACCCAAACCCCCCTGCGCCCGACACGAAGTAACTGGAGCAAGGTCAGGGAGGAGCACCTTAACACCACCCTCCACCTATACCCACCCTGCGCCAAGACTGAACCAACTCCGCAGCCAAGGAACTTCACCGCTGGATCTCCAGCTGCGCCGACAAGCTCGCACCCCTCCGCCACCCCAGCAAACAACGCCCCCTGAAAGCCGCCTGGTTCACCACCTAACTCCAAGAAATCAGACGCTCCTGCAGACGCCTCGAGAAAACCTGGCGAAACCGAAAACCACGGAAGACCTGAACAGCTACCGGAGCGCCCTGAAGGTATACCACCAGTGCATAAGAGACACCAATCGGACTTTCATCAAGAACAAAATCCACACCAATGTAAACAACGCGAAAGAACTCTTCAACATAATTCACAAACCCCCCAGCGAAGCCACGGACGCCACACCATCCCAGGAACTCTGCAACAAGCGCAACTCCTACTTCCATCTGAAAATCAAAGCCCTCTACAACAGCTTAAGGGAACAGACAGGCGCCGGTCACCACCTCCCTTCCCTCGCCACCACCACCGTCAAACCCCTCCTCAAGAAGCCCATGGCCGAACCGACAGACCTGAAAGACTAAAGGCCCATCTCTCTCCTCCCCTTTGCTGCCAAAGTCACAGAGAGACTCGTAAACACTCAGCTCACTTCCTTCATCAAAGAGAACTCCATCCTAGACGCCTCCCAATCCGGATTTCGCAGCAACCACAGCACCGAGACCGCCTTCGACACGTCTCACATTGAGACTACACGACGATGGGATACGAGGAACCCCCCCTCTCCTGGATAGGTTCCTTCCTCCCAGGCAGAACCCAGAGGATCAGACTCCCTCCATACCTCTTCGAACCCACAGAGATCAACTGCTGAGCACCCAAAGGATCATCGCTCAGCCCCACGCTCTTTAACGTCTACATGCCCCCCTTTGCAGCCATTGTCAGACAGCACGGGCTCAGCATAGTATCATACGCCGACGACACCCAGCTTATCCTCTCCCTCAAGAAGAACCCCAAAGACACCAGACTCTGTTTCCAGGAAACAATGAAGGATGTCTCCGCCAGGATGAAAAGCAGCTTCCTGAAGCTCAACTCGGAGAAGACAGAGGTCCTCATCCTCGGACCCTCCATCTCCATCTGGGACAACACCTGGTGGCCCTCCACCCTCGGGAGTCCGCCCACCCCGACAGACAACGCACGGAGCCTCGGCATTATCCTTGACTCCTGCCTCACCATGACCCGCAGATCAACTCCATCGCCTCCACCAGCTACAATAACCTTCAAATGGATACCCCTGAATGCAGAAAAACCATCACCCACACTCTCATAACCAGCAGACTGGACTACGACAACGCCCTCTACGCCGGAATCAACAGAACTCTTCTTCACAAGCTCCAAACCATCCAGAACACCGCAGCCAGACTCATCCTCGGAACCCCATGGCACAAACACATGACCCAACACCTACAAGACCTCCACTGGCTCCCTGTCTAGAAGAGAGTAACATTCAAACTGCTCACCCACGCCTACAGATCCCTCCACAAAATCGGACCCAAATACCCCAGAGAGTCTCCTTCTACGTACTCAAGAGGAACCTCTGCTCCGCGGACCTCGCCCTAGCAGAGACCCCCGCATCCGCAAGACCAGAGCAGGCGGTAGAGCTTTCTCCTACATCGCAGCCAAAGCCTTGAACGAGCTTCCTGTCATCAGACGCTCCCGCACCCGCACACCTTTAGGAAGAACCTCAAGACCTGGCTCTTCGACTGAACCGGAGCTGCATCCCCCCCCTCCCATGAGACCCTCACGGGTGAGTAGCGCGCTTTATAAATCCCTGATTGATACACACCCACACCCACACATATATATATATATATATACACACACATACATACATACATATACACACACACACACACATACACACACCCATACACACACACACACACACCCTCACCCACACCCACACCCACACCCACACACACACATTCTAAAATGGCCTTTATTATACATAACAATAGGTCTTAAACTATATTACTGGTGGCACAGATGGCAAGTTTAGTAACAAATGTACCAATTTTTTAAAATGACAATTGACAGTATCTTATCTGTAGTCCTATACTGCAATTCAACAAAGGGTAATGCGCCATAAAACAATAAGGAACAAATACATTCCGAAGGAGAGAGACTGGTCTGCAACACAGAGAAGAAAAATTGGTGTCCCACATGTGACTTGAAAAGAAACTTAAGCTGGAGAATCCATAT
>NC_136067.1:1623937395-1624162829 GCF_964261635.1 Lissotriton helveticus
CACTTAGGGCGACATATGAAAAAGAAACAATTGATGGACGGAATGCTGGACAATGCAAACATTCACCCCCATCACAAGGATCTGGGTTAAATCCATCATTCTTTTGCTCACCACACCACCCTAGTTTGGACCCAGCCATATGCAAATCAGTCTTGACCCTGTTCCTTGTGGGAACAGTCGAGCCCGAACTGCCAAGCCATGCCTTCCCTGGACCAGAAACAAGCATCCTAGGACCAGTTTCTGGGTATCACCCCTCGCCAGCCAGGCTAGCTTGAATCCAGTGATGTAGTGAGCAATGGACCCATGTCTGGGCGTACCCTTCCCACTTAGGGCGTCATATGAAAAAGAAACAATTGATGGACGGAATGCTGGACAGTGCAAACATTCACCCCCTTGATACCATTGAAATAAATCATATGGAATGCAAGCCTAGTCACTAACAGCACATAATTCTACTCATTTCTACAAGAGCAACACAACTCCAGGAAATCTAGACAAGTTAAGGCACCTTGTGATGCAGTGAGCGGTTTCTCAGTGGGCATAGAGGTGAATCTCTCTCACATCCCTCTGCTGGTCCTTTAAAAGATGTCACAGGCAATGTTTAAACCCCAGTCCTTGTTCACACAGCAGCACATTATGTCCGCCTTGTGCAGCAATTTGAGTGATGAGCGGATGCTATATGGAGCATCTGTCATGCCCTGCCACTCAGCCCCTCCTCCTCCTGAAGTCGTTTCGGAGAGTGCAGATGGTCGCAGGTGTGCCGGTTAATTGATGCATGTAACACTAGTCCATTGTAAGAACAAAATAGGTTCTACAATATGTGGTCTCGTATACCCAGCACACACAATAAGCATTGCCAGATGTGACAGACACACTTGCAATCACCAAAGCACCAAGCACAGTTCAGTGCCTTAATGCGGGATGTGGTAAGTGTTGCTCAGCACAGCACACATCAGTAATTAGATGGGACTTGCAACCAGCGATGGACAAATCATAGTCCATATGCCTCTTGCCGTTTCCACCAGCAGCCCCACCATTTAATTCTTGGCCAAAGGGGGCGAAGATAATCTTAATGCCAAGTGATGGTGACCAAGGATGCCAATTCGTAGACATGGATGCAGGGCTGACCCTCCGGTCCTGCAGCTCCACTGCAATCACTGCTGGTAGACTTGTTCAGCCTACTTCCTTCAGGTAGTTCCTCCATCAGGGCTACAGCTAGACTCTGCTTTGGGCAGACCCCTATGGCAGGGACACCTCCAGTGACCCTCTCTTAGCCTGTAGGGTGACTCCTCATTCATGGCAGGCCATCAGTTTTGTCAGTAGCAGATCTCAGATGCAATAACCTCACGTAGCTAAACAGCTGGTTGTAAGGGACACAAGCCCTGGTCGTCGGGTTTCCTACATGACTGTGATGTAATGCTTCTACTGGTCAGAAAGAAGTCCTGGAACAATGACTTTTCACATCAAGGTCATTAGACCTTCCACCCATCTACAGGCACAGGTTAAAGCCCTGCCGTATCAGCCTGTACCACTTACACACTGCCACCACTGCCAGTCTGAAATTATTAAAATTTTCTAAGGAGGGTACTCTGGGTGCCCACTAAGGAGGGCATGCTTGATGTGCTCCTCGAAACCACAGACACTGACTATGGGTTGCAATGTCACTAACTAGAAAGGGTCCTCAGTGTTTGCATTTAAATAATGTGTGCACTGGGGCAGAAAAGAGGTCAGCAGGACAGGTAGGCATGCTCGCAAATCATGCAAGGGACCTTCCTGTTACAACAGGACTTCTTGCTCTATATGCATGTGTCAACAGCAATTCCTGCTCTCCCTCATGCATCCTCCTTGTTTTCTCTTCTTTCCATGAACATCTTAATGTAGGTGCTTTACTCTGTTGTTGATCTCATGTCCTACTCTATCTAGACGTGTCTTAATTGTCCCTTCTTTATCTCTGTACGTCCAGATCTCCTTTTCATTTTACAGCAATTGCGTTTTTGGCAGACTGACATTTTACATCTGTACTCTGGAAATGGCGTTCCCTTAGTTTGTCAAACATCTTCTGAAGTGTGCATTCTGCTTGTTCTCTGTATTTTAGCAGACTCTAACTTGTACAATATAAATGATGGTTTGTTTTGCCTGCCCTCTTACATTTCTTGCCACCATGGCCCTTGCATTGTTGTTTCCCTCTAATAAATGCAGTTCTACAGGTGTCAGAATAAAAAGATGAATTCATTAATTTCCCATTTTTGTTGTAGTGTCACATTTTCCTCCTAGCTTCTTTCCAACGATTCAACATTTTCCTAGCAAGGAAGAAAATATTTTGCAATGCACTTGTGCCACCAAAATGCTGTGCGTTTTGTATCTTGTTTAAGAAAACCCTGCACTTCCTAAGCATGAACGGAAAGGAAGAGCAGTTGGCTTAGTACCCTCATATTTCCTGGGATTTAATGTAGCTAAGCAGGAACTAAATCAGCTGCCAGCAGGTTATTCGAAAAGCAGCACTGAATTACCCGTTTAACCAACAAAAAATAAAGTGAATATCTCGAACAAGCCTGCATGAAAACATCTCTGCAAATAATGTATTCCTTTAATTGGGAGCAATCATAAGGAATGTTTTCTTTAAATATAAAACTTACATTTATTGAAGAATGTGTTACAGCATAAATAGACCGTTTCATGGAATTAGAATTGTGGCTAGCAAAAACCAGCTCCGAACTGGAAGCTTTGACGGAGTGCCTCCGTTCAGGTGTATGTGTTCCAATATTTTTGCTTTCAGAGTCTCAAGTCGGTCACACCCAAAAGCAAGCATCTGTCTTTTAACTTTACAGGCGTGCTTTCTGTTCCAGGTAGTCCCATCCCCCAGTCTGGAAGTCTTGGCCGTCTCCAGCCGGCTTCTGCATACTGGTCTCTTGTCATGATAATGACGCTTTTCTTATGCGTGATTAGCACCTCTCTTGCAGCCTGTTCTTAACAACTGATTTGGGTGTGTGCTCAGTTGCAAGGAAAGAATCAGGTTTTCTCGAGCAACATTTTTTTGTTGAAGCATGTATTTGCGCTGGTAATTTTAGGGGTCTGTTTAAATTATATTCCTGTTTTATTTAGTTTAAAAAAATCATGTGTATCGGAACAAAATCAAAAAACTTCCTTTATCTGCTAACATTGATGGCATTATTGATGTGGAAACTTGTATTATAAGTAGCGTGCAGAAGTTACTTTTACTTTAAAACTGAATTTTAACACAACTAGGGTGATAGTTGTCCCTGTGAATATTTAATTCTAGAGGCGCACCAAATTGCTAAATTTTGCACCCTAAAATGCCAATGTTTGGAAAATTGCGCTTTAAGGCAATATCTCACATACCTTTTTTACCCTGACAGTGAGAGCAGATTTTGTTTTGAATTCCAGATGCTGGCATAACAGGTGTGTCTTCAGTGGTTTTTGAGGGCTAGTAAGTTGGGTCTGTTTTCAGTACTCTTTACATGCCTGATACAGGTGCCTAGAATGGGGCGCTGCAGGTACAACCCCACAAAGGATTTGGCAAAGCGGCGCATTAGTAGCAGCATCTGACTTCGATCTGATGTAGATTTTAGATTATGCATCAGCAGAAGTACGCTTTCACATTTAAGCGCAATAAATGCTGATAACATCTCATCATTGGGAAGAAAGTTGTTCCGTGCATTTATCAAGCATCATGTTATGTTATTATAGAGAAATGTACTATGCACAGGAGTTAGACCCTGGTCCCGGTGTGCCTATTCACATTCTATGTGTATTCCACTATTACTTCGTGGTGCAATCGCAACGCGACTTTTACATCGTGGCCGGCTTTACAACGCATGCTTTCGGGAAGCATGCTACAACGGCACAATGACATATACATCTGCTAGCGATGACAACGCGGGCAAAAAGCAATGAAAACACGGTGGCTCATCTATCTGCAGGTCGGGCAAGTTAAATAAAGCTGATTGCATATGAAACACTTTCAGTGGCAGGACTCCGGTACATGTTATGTTCCAGTTTATGTTATTATTACAATGATTGTATATGAAACTATATATATATATATATATATATATATATATATATATATATATATACATATATATATACACACACACACACAATTGGTGATGGTTGCATGATGGATGGGTGGATGGATGGATGGATGCATGATAGGTGGATGGATCGATGGGTGGATGGATGCATGGATCACCAAAATGGCAAAAATGTGGGTGGATGGATGACTGGGTGGGTGGCGACAATTGGTGATGGATGCATGATGGGTGGGTGGGTGGGTGGGTGGATGGGTTGATGGATGACCGGGTGGGTGGGTGCAAAAGTGGATGGATGCATGATGGATGCACGATGGGTGGATGGATGCATGGATGACCAAAATTGTAAAAGTGTGGGTGGATGGATGACTGGGTGGGTGGGTTTTTGGTTGGTGACAATTGGTGATGGATGCATGCTGGATGGGTGGATGGATGCATGGATTACCAAAATTGCAAAAGTGTGGGTGGATGGATGGATGGATGGCTAAAAGTGTGGATGGGTGCATGATGGGTGATTGGGTGGATGAATGGGTGGTTGGGTGGCAAAAAACGTGGATGGATGCATGATGGATGGGTGGGTGGATGGGTGGGTGGATGGGTGGGTGGGTGGGTGGTGGGTGCATGATGGATGGGTGGGTGGATGGGTAGATGGATGACCAAAATTGCGGATGGATGGATGCATGATGGATGCTTACTTGGTGGATCGAGCGATGGGTGGATGGATGCCCAAAAATGCAAAAGTGTGGGTGGATGGAGGACTGGGTGGGTGGGTGGTGGCGGCAATTGGTGATGGATGCATGATGGATGGGTGAGTGGATGGATGCATGGATGACCGAAATTGTGGATGGATGGATGCATGATGGATGGATGCATTTAACAAATACTAATAAAGTCTCTTTTTTGCAAGATGGTAAGGCCTTCTAGCAAGACAAGAAATGCTCAATTTGATCCTGGATAATTCACAAAAATGTTGTAACTGTATCTACCTACAAAGCTTAGCTTACAGTTTGGAAAGTGTGTGGATTCAAACTGCATAAAGTCTGTCAAACCTATGCCAATCACTCAAACTCCTTCCTGCATTCAAAATCCAAGCCATCTCCACTCGACCACTCATTATGAGTTTAACAGTTCTCTCGACGCCACACCTCTCAACCCTATGCAGCAGCTTGGCTGATGAGTCAAGTGGTGCTTTTGTCCATGCCAACACCCACATCAGTTGCGGGAGCTCTTTTTTTTAAACTGCGAAATTACATGTTTCCATTTCCGGTATATTTAATGCCTCGTGTTTAATGCACAGTTTGGACTTTGGCACTCACTCCTGCCAGGTCAGGTTTTCTATCCATGACCTCTCGCTGCTGCACACTCGGGAGTGTGAAACTGGCTGTCAGCAGGCAGCCTTGTCAGAGTTTGGTTTCAGAACTGCCGGAGTCGATAGCACAAAGCAGTATGCTGGTCCTAACAGGTGACAAATCGAGGTTTTTGGAGCATGCACAGGCGTGAGACCCTCCAGTGCATAGGACTCCCATCAAAGGCAGGTGATTTGACAAGCGCCAGAGATTTGGTAATACCGCTACCAGAATTCGATATAGCAGGGTGCGTTCATCTCTGGAGGAGGTACTGCAGCAGTATTACCAGTGTTAAAATTAAAAATTAGAAAAGAGGAATAATCGCAGAAATGTGTACTCCTGCAGAAATTCCATTATGTTTACTCTTGCACGTTTTGCCAGTCTCTCCTGGGTAAATGTGTACGTGGGAAAACATTCAGATGTGCATTCTTTCTGCATTACTCAAAATACCAATTCATCCAGTACCTTCTTTATCTGCCGAATAAAGATTTTTGATTTCACAGTAATGAGATTGTTAACTTTTCCTTTTCATTTACGTTCTGGAAAATGTGCACTATTACCACCATAAACACAGAGAAATGCTGTCATAGATTACTTAAGCTTGCTGGCCTACTTTCTGGTGCGTGTCTATCTTAAAACTGTTGGGGTCGGCGACATGTAGTAATTCAATAGAAGAAATGTGTGCATAATTATGTATCGCGTTGTCATGGCGTGCGATTTAAGTGCCGGCGATCTTTCTTTGATTTCAACAGGTTTTATTGAGAATTTTTTTTATATATACAGTACAGATATACAATGCACAAATAGTGAAGGCAATACTGGTGACATCGTCATGCTTGCCAATAGGAATCAACGCATTGCCGTTCTAACAACGTGCGATGTAAAAGATGGCGAAGTGTTGGGCTTTGCTAAGTATTCGCCGCGGGGTTAAAGCCCGCGATGTCATGGTGCACGATGCATGATCATACATCTGTATTCCACAGCTCAGCTGCAATGAAGGTTGGGGGTAGTGCCTCACCGTAGAAACTGTCATCGCAGCAGCATAAATAAATGCCAGCATTTGTTAATGAGCACAGCAACCTCCAGAGAGATGTCCTGGCGCTGGGGTACGTTTGAAAGATTAAGCAATCTATTGCCCAGAGTCACATGGTGCTGGGCTAACCTGCTGCTGGGGCCAGGGACCGAACTGTGAACCCTGTGGTCCAGAGTCAGGTACCCTGGCCACCTCTTCCCTTACATACACAGCTTATCACCTACAAGAGTAGGAAAAGCTGCTCTACACTGGTCAGGATCTCAGAGAGAGGTCCTGTCATTTACGGGGAAAAACGGGGGCAGGCTACGAGGCTCAAACCCTAGGAGATGGAGGAGGCTGCACACATTGTGTGTTGCACAGTGATTGATGGCCTGTAGTGGACACTTGGATGGCAGAGGCTGGACACAAAGGGTGCTGCAGAGTAAGAGATACAGAGTGGCATGCACATGGATGGGAGAGACTGCACAAATTCTGTGCTGCACAGTGAGTGATGGAATGCAGTGGGCGCATGGACAAAGGATGCTTCAAATATTGTGTGTCGAAGAGTGTTTAATAGAAAGTGGTCTGCACATGGATAGAGGAGGATGCACATATGTTGTGCTTCCCAGTAAATGATGGGAGATAGTGTGTACATGGATAATGGGGCTGCACATATTTTGTATTGAGCAGTAAATGATGGAAGGCAGTGTTCACATGGATGACGGAGTCACACTGTGTGGTACTCCGTGATGGAATGTAGTGTGTATATGGCGGAGGCTTCACACTGTGCTGCGCAGTGAGTGATGGAATGTAGTGTGTATGTGTGTAGATGAACATGGTTGCTGACCTCCTTTACTGTAGACTGCGTGATGGAAAACAGTGGGCACACACATGGTGGAGATTGCACATATACATTCCTGCAGTTCCACAGATGAAATGCTCTGTGCACATCGAATCTTGAGGCTGCTCACATTGTGTGCTACACAGTAATTGATAGGAAGCAGGAAGCACATGTATGGAGGGGGCTACATATATCATATGATGCACAGTGAGAGATGGAATGCTCTGGGTGCATGGATAAAGGAGGCACATTGTGTGCTACACAGTAATTTGGGCACATATTTATGCATTTTGCATAATGCAGTGCAGCAACAAGGCAAACTGTATTGACTGTCAATGCAAGAGTCAGTGGCTAAAGTGCGTGTTTGAAATGTAAAAAAATAGGATTCCATTAATTGTGCATATATACGCTTTTCAAAGAAAATAGCCACCCAAAAATTAAAAGTGCAACATCAGTAGATTAATTTGTTTCTAAAAAAAGGATAAAGGGTTATATAAATTTAAAAAGGCAATTGTATTCATGTATTATGTTTTCTAATTGGTATGCTTCTTTAAAATCACTATCTTCTTTGTTGTAAGATGTAATCCATTTGCTGAAGTGTGTTTAATATGCTAAGTGTGTTTAAGGCTGCAGTACCACCTCCGGTCTACGGGGGCAGAGCGAGCAAAAAAATAAACACACTTTCTGAAACACAGGTCCCCACAAGGCAATTTTTTTTAAATTTGTAAAAATTGGCACAGATGTTTATAAACTCATTTAAAATCATTTAGAAGACTTTACCTTGTGGGGACTTGGGTTCAGGTCCCCACAGTGCAATCAAGTCCCCACAGTGTGAGTGTGTTATCACACCCAAGTCCCCACAAGGATAGTAACACAAACCCCCACACACACACACACAAACCCACACACACAAACACACACACACACACACACACACACACACACACACACACACACACACACACACACACACACACACACACACACACACACACACACACACACACACACACACACACACACACACACACACACACACACACACACACACACACACACACACACACACACACACACACACACACACACACACACACACACACACACACACACACACACACACACACACACACACACACACACACACACACACACACACACACACACACACACACACACACACACACACACACACACACACACACACACACACACACACACACACACACACACACACACACACACACACACACACACACACACACACACACACACACACACACACACACACACACACACACACACACACACACTTTTTCCTCCTGCTGCCCATAGTTAAATTATTTCCCCTGTTTTCATTCTATCGGCACCTCGAAGCTGCTGCCCCAGCGACCCCTCCCCCCGACACAGCACCGTCCCGCCTCCCTACCTCCCGTCCCGCTCTCTCCCCACTTAATGGCGGCCGCTGCGTGGTCGAGCAGCGGACGTGCGAAGTGGGGGCGCCGCTGGCGCGCCTTAGGCAAGCCTGCCTGCGCCCATCCGTGACCCGACTGAGGCCAGCGCCAAGAACCCTGGGTCCCCGCCAATACAACTACGCTGCCCTCCACTCACTCAACCCCGGAAGACACAACGACTGCCATAGAGCCAAACCGAACTCCACCCAAGGACAGTTCTCCTGCAGACACTGCCAACGATCCCACACCATCAACAGCGCCCCCATGACTGCCGAAGACTCTCTGGATGCCCGCACCACAGAAGCCCTGACATGCATCCTCCTCAACGTACGCTCCCTACACAGACACGCTGTAGAGATCTGGGACCTGCTCAACACCCTCTCACCAGACGTCGCCTTCTTCACTGAAACCAGGACAAACGCCGCCGCCAGCCCGGACATCGCCACCGCCATCCCCGACAGATACAAGATCCAGAGAAGGGACTGCCCCCACCGCCCATGAGGAGGACTCGCCATTGCACACAAGACCTCCCTTTGACTCTCCACCTATAACACGAACGACCCGCACTTCAACACAGAACATCTCCACTTCCAGATCCAGACCAACCCCAGAATGAAGCTACGCGGCACCCTCGCCTACAGACCCCACCGGACCTCGCACCCAGTCCGCAACCACCATCGCCAACCTCGCCGCACCCCACACCATCACCTCTACGGACTACATCCTACTCGGAAACCTTAACTTCCACCTAGACAACCGCAGCGACCCCAACTCCATAACCCTCCTCGACAACCTCGGACTGAAGCAACTCATCACCATCCCCACGCACAGAGCAGGACACAGCCTTGGCACCATCTTCGCAGGAGGGAGAAACATCCATTTCAGCCACACCTCGCAGCCCCTCTGGACAGACCACCAATGCATACACTGCAACTTCATCACCACCACCAGACCCAAACCCCCCTGCGCCCGACACGAAGTAACTGGAGCAAGGTCAGGGAGGAGCACCTTAACACCACCCTCCACCTATACCCACCCTGCGCCAAGACTGAACCAACTCCGCAGCCAAGGAACTTCACCGCTGGATCTCCAGCTGCGCCGACAAGCTCGCACCCCTCCGCCACCCCAGCAAACAACGCCCCCTGAAAGCCGCCTGGTTCACCACCTAACTCCAAGAAATCAGACGCTCCTGCAGACGCCTCGAGAAAACCTGGCGAAACCGAAAACCACGGAAGACCTGAACAGCTACCGGAGCGCCCTGAAGGTATACCACCAGTGCATAAGAGACACCAATCGGACTTTCATCAAGAACAAAATCCACACCAATGTAAACAACGCGAAAGAACTCTTCAACATAATTCACAAACCCCCCAGCGAAGCCACGGACGCCACACCATCCCAGGAACTCTGCAACAAGCGCAACTCCTACTTCCATCTGAAAATCAAAGCCCTCTACAACAGCTTAAGGGAACAGACAGGCGCCGGTCACCACCTCCCTTCCCTCGCCACCACCACCGTCAAACCCCTCCTCAAGAAGCCCATGGCCGAACCGACAGACCTGAAAGACTAAAGGCCCATCTCTCTCCTCCCCTTTGCTGCCAAAGTCACAGAGAGACTCGTAAACACTCAGCTCACTTCCTTCATCAAAGAGAACTCCATCCTAGACGCCTCCCAATCCGGATTTCGCAGCAACCACAGCACCGAGACCGCCTTCGACACGTCTCACATTGAGACTACACGACGATGGGATACGAGGAACCCCCCCTCTCCTGGATAGGTTCCTTCCTCCCAGGCAGAACCCAGAGGATCAGACTCCCTCCATACCTCTTCGAACCCACAGAGATCAACTGCTGAGCACCCAAAGGATCATCGCTCAGCCCCACGCTCTTTAACGTCTACATGCCCCCCTTTGCAGCCATTGTCAGACAGCACGGGCTCAGCATAGTATCATACGCCGACGACACCCAGCTTATCCTCTCCCTCAAGAAGAACCCCAAAGACACCAGACTCTGTTTCCAGGAAACAATGAAGGATGTCTCCGCCAGGATGAAAAGCAGCTTCCTGAAGCTCAACTCGGAGAAGACAGAGGTCCTCATCCTCGGACCCTCCATCTCCATCTGGGACAACACCTGGTGGCCCTCCACCCTCGGGAGTCCGCCCACCCCGACAGACAACGCACGGAGCCTCGGCATTATCCTTGACTCCTGCCTCACCATGACCCGCAGATCAACTCCATCGCCTCCACCAGCTACAATAACCTTCAAATGGATACCCCTGAATGCAGAAAAACCATCACCCACACTCTCATAACCAGCAGACTGGACTACGACAACGCCCTCTACGCCGGAATCAACAGAACTCTTCTTCACAAGCTCCAAACCATCCAGAACACCGCAGCCAGACTCATCCTCGGAACCCCATGGCACAAACACATGACCCAACACCTACAAGACCTCCACTGGCTCCCTGTCTAGAAGAGAGTAACATTCAAACTGCTCACCCACGCCTACAGATCCCTCCACAAAATCGGACCCAAATACCCCAGAGAGTCTCCTTCTACGTACTCAAGAGGAACCTCTGCTCCGCGGACCTCGCCCTAGCAGAGACCCCCGCATCCGCAAGACCAGAGCAGGCGGTAGAGCTTTCTCCTACATCGCAGCCAAAGCCTTGAACGAGCTTCCTGTCATCAGACGCTCCCGCACCCGCACACCTTTAGGAAGAACCTCAAGACCTGGCTCTTCGACTGAACCGGAGCTGCATCCCCCCCCTCCCATGAGACCCTCACGGGTGAGTAGCGCGCTTTATAAATCCCTGATTGATACACACCCACACCCACACATATATATATATATATATACACACACATACATACATACATATACACACACACACACACATACACACACCCATACACACACACACACACACCCTCACCCACACCCACACCCACACCCACACACACACATTCTAAAATGGCCTTTATTATACATAACAATAGGTCTTAAACTATATTACTGGTGGCACAGATGGCAAGTTTAGTAACAAATGTACCAATTTTTTAAAATGACAATTGACAGTATCTTATCTGTAGTCCTATACTGCAATTCAACAAAGGGTAATGCGCCATAAAACAATAAGGAACAAATACATTCCGAAGGAGAGAGACTGGTCTGCAACACAGAGAAGAAAAATTGGTGTCCCACATGTGACTTGAAAAGAAACTTAAGCTGGAGAATCCATATTAAAGTATGAAACTTCCACTTCACCGGCATGAGGTTGTTCCTTGGATACGGTGATGTAGGGCAGAGCAGCAAGCAGTGGCCATATATGAGGAGAAGGACGTTAAGGAGCTTCTATATGAAGATGATAATGACAATTGCCCCAGTTGGGAGGCAGTCCTGCGGTTCGAGTTCAGACTAGAAAGTGTACTGTCTGGCCCATAGTATGTCCATGAAAAGTCACGCAGTAGGCTAGGTAGGGGAGGGCCCTGCATGTCGCCGGGTTACACATGCACTGAGGCTTCTTATCCATTTATATTGCACTGGACAAAAGTATCTCTTTACCTGAGTGGACATTTTAAGACTCTGGAGTAAGCACATGGACCAACACAAAGGGTACTGCTATTGATTCCAATCACCAACCACAAAGTTTGAAAATGTAAAGATTTTGTCTCCCTTTGGGTGTTAGAGATGTGTGCAAAAAAATCAAGTAACTACTTTCCAATGATTTACAAAAAGATTATGCATGATGATAACAGACTATTTACAAAATTCGTAGCAACCTATCACTTGGAAACAGGTATATTTGTGATTGTCCTCTGAATGCTGTTTCGTCCAAAAACTATTATAGGATGCCAAAATTCCATGCAAAGCTTGATCTTTGCCATAAAAATGCGCACTGGTTCATGGAAGATGGTAAGACAAGAAATGTAACTAAATTTGTATTTTCACCAATGCCCACAATGCTTTGTGATAAAACAAAGGATTTGAGAAGAAATCTTTGGAAGTGGGATTTCTTCTCAGCGTATCCTTAACTTAAGCTCACATTTAACTATGAGTGCATAATACAATGTTGTAGCATGCATACATACAGAGTAAACATTTCGTTATGACTTCTTACTGTCTGCAATTGAACCATTAATACCAAACAGTTGAAGACTGTGCCGTCTTTATACTTTTAAGTCTAGTCCCCTTCTCTTGGCATCTAATTTGCATCAATTTTGAACACTTTGTGTAGAACAGATCCTCCTGAGTCTTCACCGATAAATGGGGACGCTGTAATTTGTTTTAGACCCTTTTATCTGCCAATCTGCTGCCATTCATTTCTCAAATGTCAGACGTCTAGATCAGGGCAGTATAAAAAGGGTCCGATTTCGTTTTTTCAGGGAACTAACCATGATTTTAACATTCTTAATCAACAATGCAACATCAAAAATTAATTGGTCTGAAAAATTCGGGGGGGGGCACTACTTTGAACTGTATTTTTTCAATCAAAGAAATACCACAGTTTCCCCAAGTCAAATAGGGAGAATTGGGCCAATGAACGCCAAGGATTTTCGCACTCAAATGGCTGAGAATTTTTGCATAGAAGTCTTCCAGGGTCTGAAGAGGGCCAACAGGGGCCCTGGAAGGGAACTGATCTACACTACAGTTGGAAAAGTACATTTTACATACCTCTAATGCCTACAGTTATGAGATGATTCCATGTCTGGGAAATCTCGTTTCCAGTCCTCGTCTTTTATTTTACACAACAGTGAATTTTGGTTAAAGTCTTGGATTAAACCAACTGAACCAACAGACCTAGAAACAATTTTTTTTAAAGAAGTGCCAGAGCTCGAAGAGTCACATACAGAGTACATACAGAGTTGACAGAGTCAGTTGCTAACTTTGCTCCCGTCACACATGATGAGTTGCCAGAACGAGACTGGAAGGCAGCATAGAGAAGAAGCAGAGGGAAGAGGATAGCAATCGAAGATTCAGCTTGGGTAAATAAAATAAGGTAAAATAGAATAAACTACGGTATGACGTGGCATGGCAAGATTTAAAGACACCACTGTTGACAGTTACAAGTAAACCAAAATTGCATGTAAAATCGAATCCTCATAGTAGGCATGACGCTCACACGAGCAAAGGAACCTTGGTAAATTGTATTCGTGACACTGTTTGTGGGATGCGCGAATGAAATAAGACCTGCACTGCCCACTACTATTTGCTGTTACCTATTGCAGGAGTAGCGCATGCTAAACGACTTTGGTTTAGGTAGCGCGTCTATTTTAGAAACACTGCGCCGATTGAATTTTAAAATTAGCACTGTGTAATTGATAGTTGTTTTGATTTTAATAAAACATTCTGACCTCTGTAACTTCTTGCTCCTGCAGCCCCGGTCCACCGCAAGCGCTAGGCTTGATTGAGTGGAGGGCGCAGGGAGGCACCTTCTTCCGGCATCCCAGCCGAGGCAGGCACCCATTGGCCGAACGGGTAGAGGCGGAGCTGAGTAAGAGCCCGTCCTCTACTTAAACCCATAGTATCCTGTACTCTCCTTGATGACGCTCACACGAGCAAAGGAACCTTGGTAAATTGTATTTGTGACACTGTTTGTGGGATGCGCGAATGAAATAAGACCTGCACTGCCCACTACTATTTGCTGTTACCTATTGCAGGAGTAGCGCATGCTAAACGACTTTGGTTTAGGTAGCGCGTCTATTTTAGAAACACTGCGCCGATTGAATTTTAAAATTAGCACTGTGTAATTGATTGTTGTTTTGATTTTAATAAAACACTCTGACCTCTGTAACTTCTTGCTCCTGCAGCCCCGGTCCACCGCAAGCGCTAGGCTTGATTGAGTGGAGGGCGCAGGGAGGCACCTTCTTCCGGCATCCCAGCCAAGGCAGGCACCCATTGGCCGAACGGGTAGAGGCGGAGCTGAGTAAGAGCCCGTCCTCTACTTAAACCCATAGTATCCTGTACTCTCCTTGATGACGCTCACACGAGCAAAGGAACCTTGGTAAATTGTATTTGTGACACTGTTTGTGGGATGCGCGAATGAAATAAGACCTGCACTGCCCACTACTATTTGCTGTTACCTATTGCAGGAGTAGCGCATGCTAAACGACTTTGGTTTAGGTAGCGCGTCTATTTTAGAAACACTGCGCCGATTGAATTTTAAAATTAGCACTGTGTAATTGATTGTTGTTTTGATTTTAATAAAACACTCTGACCTCTGTAACTTCTTGCTCCTGCATCCCCGGTCCACCGCAAGCGCTAGGCTTGATTGAGTGGAGGGCGCAGGGAGGCACCTTCTTCCGGCTTCCCAGCCGAGGCAGGCACCCATTGGCCGAACGGCCCTACCCTGACCCCAAACTTAGCAACCCTAAACGAAAACAATATGGGAATTCTGACTACCAAGAATTCTCTTTTTGCAGCGTTAACTGCAGATCTTTGCCACAGCATAAGTTGGATATTTTTAACTTTCTACTCGACCATAAACCCTGCGCCCTCTTTTTAACTGAAACATGGCTGCACGAAAGCTCTGGCCCAGACATAGCAACGGCTCTTCCCCCTGATTATGCCATAGTCAGGAAAGACCATGTTGGTCAAACTGGCGGAGGAATTGCTATCATTTTTAACAGGAAATTCACTTGCACTGTACAACCCTCCCTTATCCCTGACTGCGAAGCTGCATTCTTCAAACTGACCCTTAATCATAACTTCACAGCCTCTGGCATCCTAATATATAGACCTCCGGGAAACGCCACTACATGGGCCGCTAACCTGGCTAACCTCATTACACCCTTTTATCTCACCTCAAAAAATGTCACCCTCCTAGGAGATTTAAATATGCACTCTGATGACCCCACTAATACGGCCTGCACAAACCTTGTGGACGATCTAACAGCTCTAAATGTATCTTTACTGAACTCTGGTCCCACCCACAGGGCAGGGCATCTGTTAGATCCCATCTTTTCAAACATTCCTGAACTGAAATGGACTAACACATTCCCAATTTGTTGGTCAGACCACCATCTTATATTTTCTAGCCTTAAATTACCCACATCTAAACCTAAAAACACCTGGCCTACCTCTGTCTTCCGAAATTGGAAACAGCTTGATATTGGGGACCTTAACAGAACTCTTGCCAAAAATCCTCCAACCCCAGCCTCTGATATAGAAAGCATAGCTCTAGCCACACACTCATTGCTGGAAAGCGCCGTCAACAGCTGCCTCCCACCTTCTAGAGTTAAAAATAACACTCACCGCCCCCCAGCCCCCTGGTTTACTGAGCCTCTCAAAATACAAAAGTCCAAATGCAAAGCCCTTGAAAGGAAGTGGCGGAAAAACTACGCCCCCGAAAACAAAGCAACATACCACACTGCCAGGAACGCATACCATTCAGCCTGTACTAGAGCCCGAGCACTTTATGAGGCAAATACCATTAACTCTGCGCACAATAAGGAGAAAACACTTTTCAATACAGTCAAAGACCTCGCTGGTGAAAAAACGACTGCACCAGTCCAGCCGCTTGATAAAAAACAATGCCAAGACCTCGCCTCTTTCTTTTGTGATAAAATTGAAACGATCATCTCGGGAATAAAAAGCAACCTCCCTACCCATATCCTCGAAGAGGACACCCCCCCAATTCAAGTGTTATTAACACTATTGAACACTGGCCTGCCATCACACTGGAATCACTCAATTCTATTCTTAGAACCGTCAAATCAGGCTCCCCTCGTGATCCAATTCCTGCCTCTGTTCTTAAGCAATTGGACTCCCCCTCTCTGACCATTATTGCTGATACTTTGAACTCTTCACTTCAGCTCTCCGCAGTTCCCTCACTCTGGAAACACGCCATGGTCAGTCCCTTACTAAAAAAACTGACAGCCAACCCCGAACTTCTAACAAACTACCGGCCCATCTCCCTTCTTCCAATTTTTTCAAAACTGCTGGAACATTACGTTCACACCACCCTTACCCTCTTCACTGAAGAGAATTCTCTCCTCCACTCATCACAGTCCGGCTTTAGAGCGGGTTTCTCTACGGAAACTGCTTTACTAGGAGTTACCGAAAACATCAGGCAACTCCTAGACGATGGCCAGACAGTCGCACTCATTTTGTTAGACTTGAGTGCGGCCTTCGATACCATCTCCCACTCCAAACTCCTGGCCACCCTAGAGAGAATCGGTATCCGTGGTGAAGCACTAAAATGGATCGAGTCTTTTCTATCACACAGAACCTTCCAAATCACATCCCATATAGCTTGCTCAGTCAGTAAATGCCCCTAATGGAGTACCACAGGGCTCCATCTTGAGCCCGCTGTTTTTTAATTTATACCTCAGACCCCTGGCTGACTTAGCGGATACATCTGGGCTTACTCTGATGACTTATGCCGATGATTCTCAAATCATCTTCTCCCTATCAGAGGCAAGCCCACTGACCCCATCATGTCTCAAGCAAGGTCTCCAGAATATCTTCAGCTGGATGTCAGCAAACCAGCTGAAGTTAAATGGAGACAAGACCGAAGTCCTCCTTCTGGGGAAAAACAAAGACCTGTGGAATCCATCTCATTGGCCTGCCGAACTTGGCTCCATCCCTACCCCGGCCACACATGTGAGAAATCTTGGTGTTATCATTGATAACACCCTCTCAATGAAACACCAGGCAAACAAAGTGGTAGGCCTTTGCTTCACCATTATGAAATGGCTAAGAAAGATCTTATGGATGCTACCTCTTGCCACCCAGAAGACCGTAGTCAATGCACTCGTAACATCTCGGCTTGACTACGGCAACATCCTTTATCTGGGCTCAAACCAAGCCGTTACCAAACGACTGCAACTTGCCCAAAATGCGGCCGCAAGACTGCTTTGCAATCTTCCCAAGAAATCTAGTGTGTCCAAACATCTAATTGACCTTCATTGGCTCAGGGTGGAAAACCGTATAAAGTTCAAAGCCCTGAGCTATATGTTCAAGATTAAATCTGGTACTGCACCAAAGTATCTACTATCTCTTGCTACCCCTTACCTTCCTGCTAGAGAACTGCGCTCCCAGACCGCGGCACTTTTCGCAACCCCGAGATTCAAACTAGCGAGAATGGGAGGGAGATCATTCTCGGTACTCGGGCCTGCTCTTTGGAATAAGCTCCCGCTTCACATCCGCAAGGAAGATAATTATGCCAGATTTAGAAAGAACCTGAAGACCTGGCTCTTCCACAAATAATTCCTGTCACTTATCAATTTTCTTCCACTTGTTCTGATCTGTCATCGGCGCCGGGAAACCCTTTTTGGGTAGCTGTGCGCCATACAAGTTTTAAAAATAAATAAATAAATATGCAGAGCAAGAAGAGTGCCTGAAAGATTTGCGAAAAAACCTCTACTACATACTAAAAGGTTAAAAGCAACAACTGCTTAACGCCTGGAACATATCTAGTCATAATCTTGGGATTCACTACAACACCAAGAGAACATAAATGCAATCTGATCAACCCATCGCGCATTACTCTAGATCAAATGAAGAGGGTGGCGGGAGGGGGCATGAAAAATTAAATTCACCCAATATGGCCATAAAATATCCTGACTCTCTGCAATGCTCTACCTAAAAGAGTAGCCAGCATGCACACCGTAAAACTGCAAAAACATTGTTTGAAATGTAGTTTTTAAGGACTCATTTTTATTGATAAAATGTATGATGTGAAGAGCTATAATGCTATGTGATCCTTAACAGGTCATTAATTGAGCTTCCCTGTGCTATAATCCTACCCTCCCTGTGTGAAAGCCATCATTGTGTTGGCGGGAATCCTAGTACGAGTGGCGCATGGGAGCAGGAAGTTAGATCGCTCTCCCCAGGGGCGAAAGACCGAGAACTTTCATGAGAGGAAGCCCATTAACAACGGAGCACGAAAAGTTGGAAAAATCTGCAGGTGCCCTTTGGGGACTGGTGGAGTGACGTAAAGGGGAGATCCTGCTAGGTTCTCTCCATTAAAAAGAGCAGCACAGGCATGGACTTCTTCAGGGAGGTTATCAGCAGCATTGATTCCCCGTCAACTGTGGCATAAGGAGCGGCTATGTTTCTGCATAGCGCTGTGGTCTAGAGGTTAGGCTTGTGCAGCAGGGTACTCTATATCAATTCTGTATAAATATGCGAGTATGCCACTGCAATGTCTTCACAGCTATACTCCAGGAAGGCTGTCAGCCAGAGTTTCTACATTTTTTAACAAGACTCAGTCACCTGCTAAGCTCAGCGTTTATATTTAACCACCAGCGGTTTGCACAGACATGTTAAACATTTCACCCCCCACCAAGCCCACTGTGGATGTTTTCTTATCTAACCTAGAGAAAGGTGTGTTGTGTAATATTCTATCTAGCTCCCATTTAGGAAGGGCCTATTTGTCACCAACGCCATAGACCGGTATTATGGTGGGACATGCTAGGACATCCTCTTTCACAAGCGAAAGCTAGTGAGAGGCTCCAATTTGACCCTTTCCGTTGCAAGTGCTCAGGGTTGGGATTTCTTTTAAAACTCCACTGAAAGAACAGCTTTTGTTTTCTACAGACCCTGCACTCAGACCACCAATCTCCTTTAGGCCTCACATGAGGGAAGTAGTAGTAGTGTCCAATTAGGACGTACCATAACCTAACCCAACTATGGGTTATGTGAACAGATGTATACCCCTTATAAGGGATCACCGCACTATACAAGGTATCTAGAATATTAGATTACAGAAGAATGGGCATACACATTCACATTAATTAGCATTCAGCTTTTTATTACAGTCTACTTATCAATCTACTTATTCATCTAATAAACAACCTCAAGAGAACATGCGGTATCCAACGTGCTTCTACAGCATGCATCTATTTGTTTTGATTGCAACAATTTTGATTGTGGTCTTGACTTAGAAATAACAGTAAGTGGAGAGGTAGAGCACATCTTAGGCCTGTGAGAAGGTTCACTCTATCTTATAAGACCTTGTGGTAAGGATCTGAAATGGATCATGCCCTTAGCTTCCTAAATCGAATGACCTATAACTAGCAATTATGAATGCAACAATAGACATCAACCAAGAAATAGCAGTGGTGGGTAGTGTCAAGTGGCTTAAGAAATTACCTTAGAAGCCCCTGAAAAAGTAGAGGCAGGTCCAACAATGGGAAGGAAGCTACGAATGACAATCGCTGGTTTCTAAAGCAGTAGCACAACCTAGCCATTAAGATTTCAATCACAGCAAATTAGCTTCATGTAAGGCAGACCCTGACCACAACTCTGTATATTAAAAATGATTTTGCTTAGAACGGATGGCCTTGCTCTGCACAACGAGTACAGACCCTAGATAATGCCAGTCTCTCATCTCAAATGTCATAGTGCCTGGCCTGTAGCTCTGTGCAGCTGGGCTTGGGATCACAGGCACAAGCTGTTTGTAGCAGATGTTCGGGGCACAGTCCTGGAATCCATGTAAAAACATACACTGCAAAAATATATTTTGCACAAAAAAAAAAAAGACATCCAAAACATCTATTGCCAAAACATAAACCTCACGAAGTCTTTTCCTACAAATATTCCAACCTGTAATTAATTCCTAAAATCAGCAAATGTATTCATATGTTGTAGGGTTAGGCACTTTTAATATTTTAACTTCGGTCCTAGCAAATTTGAGGGCAAGTACTTGATTATTAAGGCCACGGCTTTGGTGGTCTAGGTTCTGGAGTGTATATTTATGCAAAAGATATTTAGTCTATTTTATGACCAAAGGTCATGCACAATGGGCTTTGGGGGCTGAGATTTGGCTGTAAGGCCAAAGGCCGCTGCACTAGACTAAAGACTCTATACAGCATGTTCTTGCATTGCAAGTTGTAAACGTATAAGCTAAAAGAAATCAAAACAAAACAACAACAATCACTGAAAATACTTTCTTAAATAAAATTACGATTAAGAGCAAATAAGTGGTTATTAAAAAGAAATATTGAAATTGCTGATATTATGTTTAAGACGCTAAACATATTCACCAGTTTTGGTAAGCAACACAACCATAACCTCCCTGATTTGCACTCATTACCTCACTAATTATTTCAAAGATGACACCCACAAGCGAACTCATAGATAACATGAATACAGCTGCAATGGCGTTTGGTCACCGTGCAGCATCTGACCAAAGCCCATGACGTGTACTGGGAATACCAAAACACAAGTCTAATCAGCTGTAGGAAAAGGAGTGTTGAGCAGTGGTATTTACTGTAAGGCCTGCAAAGACGGCACAGTGGACATGGGATGTGGCCAGGTACTCTTGGGGATGTGACTTGCGTGCAATGGATGTCTAAATGTCAAGCCCAGGACTCTGAGACAAATTATGTGGTTCCAAGATAGAAACTATAGTTGACTGTTGTGTAGTGGGTTAAAATCAATCAATCAATCAATCACAGCATTTATATAGCGCACTACTCACCCGGAGGGTCTCAAGGCGCTACGGGAGGGGGGGTCCGCTACTGTTCGAACAGCCAGGTCTTGAGCTGTTTCCTGAAGGCAAGGTGGTCCTGGGTCAGGCGGAGGTGGTTCAGGAGGGAGTTCCAAGTCTTGGCGGCCAGGTAGGAGAAGGACCTTCCTCCTGTGGTGGCTCTTCGGATGCGGGGGACGGCGGCGAGGGCGTGGCCGGTCGATCGAAGTTGGCGTGTGGGAGCGTAGATGTTGAGGCGGCTGTTGAGGTATCCTGGGCCTTGGTTGTGTAGGGCCTTGTGTGCGTGGGTGAGGAGACGGAAGGCGATTCTCTTGTTGACCGGTAGCCAGCGCAGATATCTCAGGTGTCTGGAGATGTGGCTGCGACGGGGGATGTCCAGGATGAGTCGTGCTGAGGCGTTCTGGATCCGCTGGAGTCTCTTCTGGAGTTTGGCGGTGGTTCCGGCGTAGAGGGAGTTGCCGTAGTCCAGGCGGCTGGTGACGAGGGCCTGGGTGACCGTCTTCCTGGTCTCGGTGGGGATCCACCGGAAGATCTTACGTAGCATGCGC
The DNA here is from genome assembly GCF_964261635.1 of Lissotriton helveticus. Classification (NCBI taxonomy): domain Eukaryota; kingdom Metazoa; phylum Chordata; class Amphibia; order Caudata; family Salamandridae; genus Lissotriton; species Lissotriton helveticus. The sequence continues at coordinate 1,623,959,084 of NC_136067.1, forward strand.
AGGATGTTGAAGCATGACGAGGAGACGGCGTTGACTTGTCTGGTCATGGAGAGGGAGGAGTCCAGGATGAAGCCCAGGTTGCGTGCGTGGTCTGTAGGTTTGGGTGCGCTGCCCAGGGCGGGGGGCCACCAGGAGTCGTCCCAGGCGGAGGGTGAGGATCCCAGGATGAGGACTTCCGTTTTGTCCGAGTTCAGTTTCAGGCGGCTGCTCATCATCCACTTGGCTACGTCTGTCATCCCTTCGTGTAGGTTGGCTCTGGCGGTGGCGGGGTCGTTGGTGAGGGAGAGGATCAGCTGGGTGTCGTCGGCGTAGGAGATGATGTTGAGGTTGTGTTGGCGTGCGATGGCTGCGAGGGGGCTCATGTAGATGTTGAAGAGGGTTGGGCTGAGCGAGGAGCCTTGAGGAACGCCGCAGATGACTTCGGTGGCTTCTGATCTGAACGGGGGGAGGCGGACTCTCTTGTAAGAGAAATATGAAGGTTCCATGCAAGTGATGAAGGAGCATTTAAAAGTATTACCTCCTTTAGATCCTCCATAAAGGCAGTAACCACTGGAATTCTAAACACTGAAGTGAAAGGTGTGTTTTAAAGGAAAGCTGCAAAGGCTGCTACATGCAGGTGTATAGAAGTGTAGGCAAAACCAGATGTATATGAAACCTTGTCCAGCACATAGACTTTAAATCGAGTAAACTGTTGGGAAATGCAGTAATGCATACATATTTTCCACTTTGCCACATAGCAAGCCCGAGCAGCAAGCCTGCAAGTTTCCCGTAGAATATAGATACAGTCCTCTGAGAGGTTGAGATATCCAAACTCTAGGACTTAAGATGCCAAACTGCAACGTTCTTCTGTTTGGGATCTGCTTTGACCCTGCTGCTGAGTGAAGAGGCCTGGCACATGCCCAACGCCTAGGCTGCTGTGCCAACACATACAGCTGGTTGGAATGTGTGCCAACCTGTTTCTGTATGTAGAACATGGCTGTCATGTTGTTTTCAACAACATCGCCTATCCCCATATGGGTGGAACAAAGGCACTTAGATCTAGCCCGACATCGTGTAGCTCCAGATCGTTTGTGACACTCCTTTTGCTGCATCGTTTACAACCTCCTGCTGGTCATTTCTTGGAGGTGAGTTCCCCACCCCGCAAGAGACACATCAGTGAGGATGGTCACAGGTGGAAGGATGTCAATGAAGGGTTTGCTGAGCCGCAGATTGATGCTGTTCCACCAAAGCAGCGAATGGAGAGTCTTGGTAGTTACCAGCACTACATCCTCCCATTGTCCGTCCACTTACTCCTATTGTGTTGCTAGACATTCTTGGAGCTTATGCATGTGCAATCTGGCATAAGGCACAATTGTTAAGCATGAAGCAGTCATCCCCAACAATTTCATGACAGTTCAAACCGTGATAGGGCGGTTTGTCTGAAAAAGAGGCTGTGGCTGATGGAATGTCATCATGCTCTGGCTGTTGCCATGCACCTCGCTTGTTAGAGTTGAGGAAAGCCCCCAAAAAGGGCTTACTTTAAAAAAAAAAAATTATTAACAAAACCACAAACGAAAACATCAGGTGACATACCTTGCTTCACATTTGTCTTATATACTTTTCCATACCACAGGATAATACATACAGAATACCTTTTGGGGTTCACGGGGACTCTTGTGTTACCACTTCCTCCCGAACAACTGGAGGAGCACATATATCACCACGATAGGGCTTACTTTTTTGTGCCTACAGATGTGATTTCTTTGCGTTGATGCTGATACCTGGGCTCTGAAGCAGAGATAATATGTCCTAAGTGTGTGCTAGACAGTGCCTCTTGCTGCTGCTCCTGATCAGCCAACCGTCTAAATATGGGAGGACGTGAATAGCATTTCTTCACGGTTTGGCAGGTGCCACACCTAAACACACTGAGTACCCTTGGAAATGAAGTGGCTCCGAGAGGCAGCACCAAGAAATGGTAGTGTTGTCCACTTACCATAACGCACAGGTATTTGTGGGTGTATCAGGACATGAAAGAAGGCATCTTTCAGATTGTGAGCTATCATAAAGTCACCCTGGCACATCAGAGGGATGACATCCTGCAGGATGACAATATGAAAGTAGTCAGATAATGTACGAATCTATTTAATGGTTGAACGTCTAGGATCGCTCGGAGGGTGCCATCCATTTTGGGGAATCAAGAAGTACAGAATGTACACTCCTTTACTGTGCTGATATAAGCTGTATTGCCCTTTTTGCCAGATTGCTTGGTCTCTTCCACTAGAAGATGAACATGGTCTGACCGGAGTACATGTCGGCGTGGTGGTATGTTGTGAGGTGCTGTGTCAAATTTAAGGTAAAATCGTTCCCAAACAATAGAAAGTATTATTTGATCAGAACGTTTGTCTTCCCACTGAGGTAGGTAGTGGCTTCACCTTCCCCCAACAGGTGTTGTGTAATTGGCGGTGGGAGGGAGAGCAGGAGTTCACTGCTTTGCAACAGAGCAGCCCCTTGTGGTACCTCCTCTGCATGCACACCTGTGAGGGGATTTGGGCTGGTATGGGTCCTGAAAGGAATGCTGGTAAGGAGGTTTTTGACTGGAGGTTCCTAGCTTGGACCCTCCTTTAAACTGCTGTGCCCTGTGAGTGGTCTTTGGAGCATGGGCGTCAGGGCAACCATAGATTTAACAATGTCAGTATTGTTAATCTTCTTGCGCATCTGGTCCACCTGATAGCCAAAAAGATGCTTGCCATCAAAAGATATAATGAGGATGTGGTGGTGAACCTCTGGCCTATACCACGACCTAAGCCATTTGGGACTGTGAAGGATCATACCCGTGTCAATGCCCCTAGCTGCCATGCTTGATACATCAAGTATACACCCTGCATTGCGAATGGTTTTACCCTCTGTAACCGATTCTTGTCCTTACCTGTGTTAGGCCTCTGGTAGGTGCTTTACCAGCTCCACCATCTCCTCCCAGTGAGAACAAGTTTACCTGAAGAGAAGACCAACTGACCTAGCAGTATGCCATGTATGTCACTACCCCAAATCTACCTGCTTGCCAGCCACACAAGTTTCTTGGACTCCTTTATCGGGTCTGTATCCTCTTCGGCTTCTTAAAATGTTCTGTGGCTAACCTCAACATGCCTTTAAGCATTGGAAGGTAGAGTGCTTCCCTCAGTTTTTTTTTTAACTAACATGGTATTTTCAACCTTGACTGTAAGATGCTTTCAGGTGTTATCAGGTGAAGATGATTTGAGAGGGTATGGCTCCAATCCGTGTCATCCTGAGGTTTTCCTATGTAGTCCTTTCATAGGTCACAAGCCACCCCCTTTTGTGGCCTAAAGGGTTCCTCATAGGCGTATTGGGATAATAAGTACTATCAAGCTCGGAGTCTGTATCTTGAGGCTCGTGTAGAGGTGACTGAATTGGAAGCGGGGGTGAAGGTGGGGGTGTGGATGGCAATGGTGGCAAAAAGGTGGGAATGGAGTCTAACACTTTTAGGTGCCAAAGGCGGCCTCCAGCTCTAGGTGTCTCTTTTTCAATATTCGCCTGAGTCCTAGTGCCAGTGGTTTAGACAGAATCTTGCCAATGTCTGGATTAAAGAAAACGTTTTCTTCTCATCCAGCAAATCCAACAGCTGCTCGAAGACATAACCCTCAGAGACCTCCAATCTCAGCATACAGTGCAGCTCCGGCGTTTACCTCAGTTGTGGGATAGTCTTCGACGTGGACAACTGCCCCGAAAGGGGTATTTCAGCAACTTATTGCATGATTGGGTGTGTTGCTAGACTTCTTGACTCCGTGGTGCCAGAGTACAGCAATGCATATTTGGGGAGTATGTCACATGCAGTCTGATTGGTAGGACTACCAAATGCAATACTAATTCCACTTAATACAATTAGAAAGGTAACAGAGGCCAAGTAGTCCAATGGCATGTGTGACAACGTAGGCATGACCTAGCTTTCATGAACAACAGCATTTTGCATGCTAGAATTTGAGCCCACATTGATGAAAGTGCAGCTATACGTCCTAGAAGGCAATATGCTCTTCTTTACAAAACCATGACTTGTTATATATATATATATATATATATATATATCATACAAATCACTTGGCCCCTAGGAAAAGACACTCAAAGAACAGTAATAAATTGCAATGCAATGTTGGTTCAATCATCAAAATACTTTGCATGTCCAAGTTTTGTATCAATCACCGCAGAACAGATGAGAGGTAGGAGGCCTAATGGTAAGGAGGAGATAATTTTGGTTAGGCATACTCAATCTGAAATTAAGGGTGTTTATTTAATTAGATTCTTAACATGGCGTTTCAAGACCCTGGGCACAGTGAGGCAGAACACTTTACAGAGAAGGCACAGAAAAATAGCGAACAAGCAAAAAAACTAGATCGCATAAATAGGAATTCCATTCTAGCACGAGTTTGGAGCAAAAAAATACAAGGGGGTACAGATTTGTGTAGGGTATTTTATGAAGGATTGTTCAATATCCCTTTTAAATGTAGAATACCACATTCTGTCAACCCATAGGCTCCTGTTGAACTCAGCTGTGCTCCATGGCCCAAGCCTGACATTCTAACACAGACAATGGCACTACACCCAGTCCTGGCAACACAGACACTGCTGCTGGAGACTTCTGATCCGATTCCCCTATGCCAGACCAGCCTCTCCCTGTCCCTTTCCTGGCCACAGGCTGCTGCTGGCTCCCTGCAGTGCAATACCATAAACTTGACACTGACCAAATACCATCAATCTTGCAACCCATGGGTGGGACACAGAAGGACATCAAGTGCCCCAGCCCCGACATGCTTGGGGCCAGACTGCATCCTAAATCAGCTCTGGTAAAAATACTCAGAAAATCTCCACACTGCCATTGAGGAATAGCTGGGTCATGGCCGCCTATTGTTGTATGAAAGCAGCCATCTGAGAAGAGGCCACAGTAGCAAAATGGCCAAGAGTCCAGAAACACGCCTCTAAAATTGTCACAGCCACCTACAGGAAGGTCACAGGCTGCTGCTGGCACCTTAACAAAAGTGATTGCGCAGAACCCGCGTGCGTTAGCTCAATGTACGTCAGTCAGCAGCAGATACGACTGGTGACATGTTACACTTCATTCCGGGAAAAGAGTAGTCTTTCTCCAACTACTACCTGTTTAACGTGTAGCAACCATAATGAATGCAGGTCTCTATTCCACAACTTTCCACTTTATAAGCCCTTAATATAACAGGTTGTATTATTCAGTTTCAAAATACCCTGTGCACCGACCTTGGAAGGATGGCAGCCCGAGCCTGCCTTGCTGGTATTCGGAAAGATAATAGGCGAACATTAACCTGTATAGACCAGGGGGTCTCCAATCTCTTCTTTCTTTTCAGAAATAAGTGCTAGTAATGCTCAGTGATGACCCAGAGCAACTAATATAACTGCAAGATTACCAATAATGATCACCTCGGTGCATCAGGCTGGGTTGCCAGCAGTAATGTAAAAGGCTTTATCAATTAGGAATACCACAAGATGGGCACTGCATCCCAGCCATAGCTGCAATGCCGCTCGCACCCAGGTAATAAAATGAGTCATACGTCTCCACAACGTAACAGGACATCACCCAACCGGCTTTTAATATTAAAATGTAACCCCTTTTCTCCAAACAAGTTCTGAATACACATAAATTTTCGACTCTAATACGCGGTTTGAATACATATTCGACGCCTCGTCAGGGGTAGTAAGCGCTATATAAATGCAATTACAATACAATACAATACAATATATTAATTCATTCGAGTAAAACTTGTAAATAAGCAGGCTGGGCTTCACCCAGAAGGACCACCTCCAGGGAGCTGGAGAGCTACCAGCAGCTCACGAACTACTGGCTGGAGAAGTAATGTGCGTTTCTGCATGCCTCGGGCGCCATGAATGTTATGTATCCGCATCAGTCACACAATCATCCCCTTTTTTTAAGTGCTCTGTCATGTCTTCGTCTGTCAGATTCCTTCTGACAGTGGTGAGTTTTTGGATACCGAGGCAGTAGCCTCATTACTCCACATTCATTTCGAATTTTTTTTAGTCGCTGCAATTTTTTTTAGTGGCGAATTATCCCCTTCAATAAACTGTGGGGCGAAGTACAAAAGGGTGCCGTTTATTGAATTATCCCCTTCAATAAACGGCACACTTTTGTACTTCGCCCCAGAGTCTGCAACAACCAATCACTGCACAGACTTTGTCGATGCCGTGGGAGTACTTCAAGGCTCCTGGAGATAAAATGCAGAGTTGCACTCTATATTAATACCTTGGTGAATCACTGTACCGACAGGATGAGAGAAATCCAGATTCCAGCGGGCTCACGTGGTTCACAACCAGAACTCGTTTCCCATTGTAACCCATCGCAGATGTACGGCAGCCTGAAGGGTCATGCCCAGGATTTACAATCCAAACAAGTGCTGGCAGATTTCATTCTCAATTCTGATGACTTTTTCAGGGAAGGCTCGCGCAGCCCTTGAATTACAACATAAGACGTCATTTCAAGCCGTGAGCCAGCGCGCAAGTAAAACAAACAGGCAGACTTATTCGGGTTTTAGCATAAAGCCCGTTATTCACACAGACGTGAACGTCTGCTCGTAGCGCCGGTGCGGGGAGCGTCAACAGCAGACCTGACAATGGAGGTGTTATTGGGCGGCCTCGGAGGCTGGGGACTGCACAAAGGAGGCTTCATGTGGGAGTCAAAGCTGCTCTGTGACTGAGGAGCCACTCACTGCAAGAGCACCGGGGAACAGAGCTGGGCTGAGTGAGGACAGGCGGGAGGGGGCCAGGGCCCTTCATCGCTCAAGCGGCACTTCCAGGGACTTCTGGAAACTTAAACTTAAAATGTGAAAAGGGACTTTTCCTCTTCCCTTTCCGCAAGTGCTACTCTTTGGGTGACCACCTGATATGAAGGCAAATTCTGGACAGGACTGTTAAAAATGTAGGCCTAAGGGTCAAAATTCAGGACAAAAGGTTAATTTTACAAAGCCATCAAAGGAGAGGCCTTACCCCTTTACTATATCAGGGCCTTTATTTGCTATTTTCTACATAGTGCTATTTATGCACTATGGCCTTTATGTGATGGCCTCTAGGTTTGCTGCATTCAGGTGGCACATTATGTCCTTGTTCAATAGTAAATGAATGCCCTTAAGCATGGTGTCAAGGTCATCACCCCTATCCAGATGTATCCAAACTTTCTTGGAGAGAAAGCAACAGCAACATTTTGATCATGTTTCTAAACATTTTAAAAACTATGGTGAATACTTTGGGAAACATTAAGGTAACCAACCTTCTGCTAGTTTAAACAAGTTGGACAAAACCTGGCTCACCTTAACCTACAGTGGACTTTAAACCCAAAAAAATAATCAATGAGGCAAAGCAGATTGGTGTGGGCGACAGTCTCACATCTAATGTAAGGATGTGAGGTGCCCACTACTTATCTGTAGTCTCACAGCACTAGAGTGTGCTTCTGGAACTCTAGTTTTAGCTCAGAACTAAAAGCCCAGAATACCAGACAAATAGAATTAAAGAGCAGGATGTAATCGATATCAGATATGAGATACACAGCGGCTGATTCAAAGGGTTGTCGCCAGAAACCAGACAAAGGTAGATAAGTACAAGGTGGGACAATTCCTAAAACCAGACAAGATGGCCCGCCATGAGTATCGGAAAGTATTGCGTGCCTGTGGATTTGTCTCAGCAGAGAGGAGAGAAACAGAAGAGGCTCTGTTAAGTGGTTCAACAAGCAGCACCCACTCGCCCTGGCAGACCCTTCTGGTGCTATGGTCCGCTGGTCATGCTTGTGCAGGGTGACCAGGGGCCAGACCCCCTGGAAGGTTGTGCTGGACAATTGCCCACTTCGTCCAGGTCTCAAAATGGTTCTGCAGTCAAGCCAAGGACTAACCATTGATCTGGCTAATCCTTAAGTGCCAAAGGACATGCAGAATCTTCAAAATATTTGTGATGTAGATTACACAAGCAAAATGTAAGAATATGATAATGATTTTATAATGTCAGAAGTGTTTCTTTAACCATATGGTAGCGTTTTCCCATTTATATACAATTAGACCTCAGATTAAACTGGCAATAAATAACCTTTCGATACGAAGGGATTAATATCTACCATTACCCCTCTGATTTGCAGGATGGAAATTTCAGCAGAGCGACACAGTCCCTCAGAGACCAGTTTGCTTTTTGATCTTCTCTTCCACATTCAGTAATGAGCCACGTGGCACTAGTGAAGATGGTGATGCTACCCCATGATTTGTATTTTTTTGCCAACCTTCACTTGCCCCTCCACCAATCCTTCTTCAGACAACTCGACACGTCCCACATCTGATTTGAGGCTGGGGCACTGCCGGGTAGCTCTTTTCACTCTAAAGCCACCCATTACTGTGGGTGGATTAGCCCGCCTGGACTTAGAATGCCATTATTTAGCTGCACAGCTCCAATGGGTGTTTCTCTGGCTGTCTGGCTGACCCATGCATTAGATGGAGTTTACCAATAAAGACCTTAAGGAAGTCTTACTGCACTATTCATGTTTTCCTACAGACCATTTTACCAAACCCCACCCAAGGTTATTCCACCTGGCTTTATCTTACCCTATTAGAACCGGTAAACTCACTAATACAAAGAATCAGAAAATCAATGCCTTTGCTAGGCCTCTGCACTTGCACAGAATGATTTTGCTCAGGGCAATTCAGTCAGGGGCATGTTGAAGGCCTCTCAAAACTGGGGTATTTGTTTGTTGACGAAAAGCTGCTAGATTTCCAAACCCTTAAGGCAGACTAAAGGCTTCTTTTTATACACAAAAAGTATCTTTGAGTCAAACAATGAAGGAAAAATAGAAGAAAAGAAAAGAAAACAGCTCCATTTATCGAAAACCCATGACAAATCAGAAAAGATTTTTATATATTATAGATGGCACCACGTGATATGTTGTAATCGAAATGCACGTGATGACAGGGAAAACCACACCCAAGGGTAGGTGAAAATGTTCCCATCAGTTGTCGATCTGTCCCGCCACTTTTTCCATCATGTGGGTTTCTCCTTACCCAGGAGTTAATGCAACCGCAGTCCAGTCACCAAGAGGAAAGAAAGACTGCGAGAGCAGGAAGACTCTTGTATCTACGAGATTGACAATGTAGATTAAAGAGTCAGTGTAGAAAGACAACTGAAAAAAGCAGTGCAAAAAAGAGTGAATAGTGATAAACTAAAATTGCATGAGACTGAGTAGAAGTGTGATTTTAATGATTTCTCTCAGCTCTCCAAGAGTAAAAACACTTGTAAAAAACAGATTTAACAAAATATCTGTTTAGCAAATAATGGTCAACATGTTTCTGCATAAATGGATAGTGCCAATGCATTCATCAGGACCTAAAGGCTTCACCTGCGTCAATACCTTTCTTACGAACACCTTAACCAATTATTAAATGTCCTATTTAATGTCCGCCACCTATCACTAACCCCACATGAAGTGTCCAGATGCTCTACACCATAGGGCTGGCAGAAAACTGATAAGGTGGATGTACAGAGCTTTCCTGCAAATTGGGGATCACAATAGGGCTTCCTTCCTTGCTAACTGGGCGATTGGCATGGCCAAACCTTTGCATGATGCGGACTGGGCTAAAATATCAAAATATCCGCAAAAAGTATCACACAACTGCTGTATCAAGTAAATTCAATTTAATATTCAATTTAATATTCTGAACTAAGCCCACCTTACATTTCCCAAATTAACAAACTATACCCGGGAGCTGCAGCTGCATGTTCTTCCTGTATGCAATTAGATGCCGATTTGTTTCATATTCTTTGGTCTTGCCCCATACTCCTTTCATACTAGCAGAGAGTTCTGGAGCTGCTGTCTACCGGTTTGGGCTGTGAACTAACAAATTCCCCAGAAGCAGTCATATTTGGCGTATTCCCACATTTTAAGTTTGAGAAACCCTCGACCTGGCTCTTCTAGCAAAACACAATATTACAGTGCTCTGGAAGGATTCACTTCCTCCAGTTACCGTAAGTTGGCCAAAAGTCTCGCTCTCTTGGTTTCAATCTGAGAGCAGCAGCCTGTTGCACAGGAAGGAATGAGCTGGTCTGAGAAAGTATTTTATTGCACATGTGTGGGATATTTTGGTGGAGGGCTTGGAAGACTGCACCAAGGATGATACTCTCCCCACATAATCCTCCCCCAACCATTGTACTCTTGGTGTCTACGTAATAATTGTTCTTGCCATATATAGGCAACTACTCAAGGCAGTGATCTAAGGACGCCTATCTTCGACACACTGTCATGATTTCCCCTTTAAAACACGTTCTTCTAAGCACCACTGGGTGCATTGCTTTGCTTCCCTTCCCTTTGCTGATATTTAAAGCAGTGGCAACTGGGCAGGGGGCGAGGATGGACATTTTACTACAGGCCAGTTTGTTACACAGAAAAATGTAACGAATGGATGCTAACTCTTCATAAAAAGCCCAGCACTGTTCTGTAATTGTACGATGGAATCTATTGCTACATACCTGGCTATTGTTAAGTTAGTAACTTCTGGGCATACAATAAAATCCTTAAAAAAAAAAAACATGTTAATGTTTCAGTTTAGTGCATTACATCACAAGATTGGCATTTATTAGTAGCTGAAATTTCTAAACATGAACTTTAAAACATTCATTTTCCCTCCCTTTTAACAACACGGGGAACAAACAACATGAACCAATTATCTGGTCCCCTTACATCATGGCCTGTATTATTGTTAATAATGGTGGAACATTCCAGGCTAATGTGAGTTTTTTGTGCACAGTCCATCTTAAACTGAATTACATGAAATTGCTCTCAAATGTCCCTATCAAGTAAATTAGACACAAAGTAAATTGATTTGACTATGATCACGCAATTTAGCCATGCTGGAAATCCGGAATTTAAAACCCAGGCTTCACGGCCACACATAGTGTACTTTAAACACTGACTAGATTAATTATTTTTCTCATTCCCCTTTAGGATCAGAAGACTGTTGTTGTAAAATTCTGTAAGATGAATCGTATACTGTGTTAAATAAATATAGATCGCGGGCTAATTGGATTAAAACAAAAAGCAGAAGAGCCTTCTGCTACGTTATTTTTTTTTTGCAGAGTTTTATATAGCGCGAACTAGAACCGAACCAGTTATCAGAGCGCTTTACATAGCACCAGTTACGTTACATGAGGACACACGTTGCCAAGGCCTGCAACAAGCTCCCAGTCAACATCAGACGCTCCCCTACCCTGCACACCTTCAGGAATAGCCTCAAGACCTTGCTTTTTGGCTGGTCCGGAGCTGCACACACCCCACCCCGCCAGCGTCTTGAGACCCTCACGGTGAGTTTAAAAGCCCCTGATTGATTGATAATGAAGGTGAGAGTAGGCAGGACACCATATGCTAATATCACTGTCTTTTTAGACATAATGTAGCTATTCTAGAGGCGAGTGAGCCACTGAAAGGTTGAGCCAGGCTTGAGCCTGAAGCCTGTCTCTGACTCAGCTAAAGGTCCTTTTTGAACCTTGATCCCGCAATGAGTAGAGCTTTCATGTGGCTTCTGCCGGTCTCCTTACCTCTACCCAGGATGTGGTGTTAGGGACAGGTCTTCTGACTTTGGAACTGGAGAACCAGGCTCAAGTCTCGGCAACAGCTCAACATCCTGTGATTCTGGGTAAACCACTTAATCTCCCATGCCTATAAACAATGAACGTGACCTTGTGTAATGCAAGTGGTGTTCTTGTAAAGTGCTCCAATACCTTGGGTCGAATTCACGCGATATAAAAACTGCAGAAAAATGTACAAAGAAGTAAAAACAAATCCCTTAACATAAGGAAAGACAAATACCAATTGTGTGACTGATTTGTGCAAAATTATATTTAAAAATTGAGATAAATTGTGGGTTCGCTGCTCAAATTGTGTGATCTTGGGCAAACGTTTTACTTCATCCAAACTCTTTTTTCTTCATGAATGCATAGGAAAGCACTTTCAAATATGTGAGTTCTGAATACCAGTTGCACAAAAGCCTATTGTATTTGATTTAATAGACTTTAATGTGACTTATTAATGTCATACTTCAAGTACATTTCTCTTGAATGATATCATTTTGCATGATGTTTGTTGTATGATTTACACAGCAAACGTATCAGGGCTTGACTCTAGCACGGGCTCTAAGATCGGCACCAGACCCTTGGCTAGCTCTTCTTGGTAATTTGTTTACTCGTCCACATCCAAGCTAGTCAATGAAGTGGTTGAAGTGCATTAAAAAAAAGTATGGCTGCCTTGGAGACTGGTTCAGTGGGAGCGGAGGAGGAATCAAAGGCGTGGCTAAAAAGAGTAAAATATTCAGTAACTATTTTATTGATCTTTCACCGTCACGTTACATATAAAATAACACTGAAAAATGAATAAAAGTTAAACTAATCAGTGGGAAATGCACTATTTTACGTTTTGAAACCTCTACTGGTTAATGCAGTCACTACAGATGTATATATGTGCAACCAGAGGCCCACATAATTGAATCCTGTTTGATTCAGCAGGGAAAAGTGACTTGTGTATTTTTAGTGCTAGGATCCCTGAAAGCACTGTGAATGTTTAGGTGATTATTTTAAATGTGCATTATAAACAGTATAATAATACATTTAGGTTGAAGATAAAAAGTGCTTCTAAAGTATAGATTTCATTAATATGCAGACTATAACTAGTGCAAACTTATTTTATAGCTGTCCTTAAAAAGGACACACCCACCAGCTCAGCTTGCAACAACCTTATAGTACCTCACAAAAAGAAAATATCTTGTCATCTGGAAGCTTCAAGAGATTTAATCAATTAACGCCTCCCAAGCAGCCTTTACATTTGCCAAGTATCTAATTGCACACATTTGCATTTCTTTGGGGAAGCAGACACCCTGACAAGAAGGCTCAATTCTTTTTAGCCGTCCGCTCCTCCCTCTGGAATGCGGCATAGGAGACGCCTGCCCATGCACGTCAACTGGGGAGTTTCAATTGTGGAAATGAACTTTTGTTCTTTAGCCGAGAGATTAAAATTATGGACAAAAAGCGCCCATTAAGATATTCATCATGGACTTTAGGGCTTATTTACGCACAGGAGCTACTGTCCCATTTCATGTCTACCTCTGCCTGCTAAAATTGTTGAGAAAATCATGAACATCCAACTCGTCGAATATATTCAATCCTGGATGCTACCCCGTTTGGTTTCCGTAGTGGCCACAGCACAGAGACTGCCTTGCTCAAGGCTACCGAGAAGATCAGGCAGGCGCTTGATCAGTGTGGTGGTGCTGCTTTCATCTTGCTTGATTTTTCTGCAGCTTTTGGCACTGTCAATCACAGGATGCTGCTGGATCTTCTAGCTAATATCGGGGTCACCGGCTCAGTCTAGGATCTGCTGAGATCCTTCCTCTTGGAGCGCAAGCAATCGGTGTAGCTAAATGAGCTAGTCTCACATTCCTTCTTGCTGCATTGCATGTTCCTGCGGGGGTCCTCGCTCAGTGAGACACATTTTAATGTCTGCATCACCCCTCTGGCCGACCTCATACACTCTTTAGGTTTCTCTCTAACCTCTTACACAGACAACACCCAAATTGTCGTCTACCTAGCTCAGGATGATATAGGTTTAGGTCTAGACTATGTGAATGAGTGCAGGCAGTCAACAGCTGGATCTATAAAAATTGTCTTGCTGGCCACTTGACATGTGCCCTCTACCTACACCTGTCAGAAAAACCTGCAATCTTGGAGTCCTCATTGATGTTAAACTGAGTTGCGCTGACAAAGTCAACGTGGTGACGACTTCTGCCTTCCTCATGCTTAGAACCCTAAAAAAGGTACTCATCTAAATTCCTGCCCACCTTCAGAAAACACTGATCACATCACTGGTGATGGCAAAACTGGACTATTGCAATAGTCTTTTCCTCATTGCTTACCAATAGATTCAGAATAAACTGCAAACATTGCAGAATGTGGCAGCCAGACTACTCTTGAAAATACCAAAATACCAGCCTGTGTCCAATGCACTCAGGAAACTGCACTGGCTCCCCATTAGACAGAGGATTACTTTAAAATCGCTCTGTATTACGTACAAGGCTCTGCATTGCACTAGCCCGAAATTTCTCCAGCAAAAGCTCACCTGGTACTGCCCTGGCAGGACCTTATACTCAACCAAGGCCGAACACGCAGTTGTCCCTAGGTTCAAATGAGCAACCTGGGGAGGAAGAAGGTTCGTAGTGGGAGCCACAAAAACCTGGACTACACTCCCTCCACACATCAAGGATGCCCCAATTTACTGGCTTTCAGAAAGCTGCTGAAGACCTGGCTTTTTAACTCTCTAGTCTCCCAGCCTTTCTTCCTACTGTGCTCTCCACTGGCTTAGCTAGTACCAAGACATCTTTGCGTATTCGCTGAGCTTTGAATAACCCAATAACATAACATGACTCGACAACTCAAAAGTCAGTGAAAATTGCGGACGGTTGTTCACCCAAAGCCACCGACTACATCCGAGCCCTTCTCGACAACGGTGAAACAGCGGCACTCATCCTCCTGGACCTCTCCGCCGCGTTCGACACTGTCTGCCACCGCACCCTAGTCCAACGCCTCAGCAACACCGGCATCCAAGAGAAGGCATTGAAGTGGATTATCTCGTTCCTCGCTGGAAGAACACAGAGAGTCCGCCTCCCCCCGTTTCGCTCCGAGGCCACCGAAGTCATCTGCGGCGTCCCGCAAGGGTCATCACTCAGCCCCACCCTCTTCAATGTCTACATGAGACCTCTCGCAGCCATCGCACGCCAACACAACCTCAACATCATCTCCTACGCCGACGACACCCAGCTGATCCTCTCCCTCACCAGAGACCCCAACACCGCCAGAACCAGCCTCCACGAAGGGATGAAAGACGTTGCCGAGTGGATGAAGACCAGCCGCTTGAAACTGAACTCAGACAAGACGGAAGTCCTCATCCTTGGACCATCACCCTCCGCCTGGGACGACTCCTGGTGGCCCCCAGCCCTGGGCACCGCCCCCAAGCCGACAGACCACGCACGCAACCTGGGCTTCATCCTGGACTCCTCCCTCTCGATGACCAGACAAGTCAACGCCGTCTCCTCTTCATGCTTTCACACCCTCCGCAAGATCTTCCGATGGATCCCGATCGAAACCAGGAAGACGGTCACCCAGGCCCTCGTCACCAGCCGGCTGGACTACGGAAACACCCTCTACGCCTGAACCACAGCCAAGCTACAGAAAAGACTACAACGCATCCAGAACACCTCCGCCCGACTCATCCTGGACATCCCTCGACGCAGCCACATCGCCGGCCACCTGAGGAACCTGCACTGGCTCCCAGTCAACAAGAGGATCACGTTCAGGCTCCTCACCCACGCACACTAGTCTCTCCACAACCTGGGCCCCAAGTACCTCAACGACCGCCTGACCTTCCACACGCCCGCCCGCCAGCTACGGTCCGCCAGCCTCGCCCTCGCCGCCGTTCCACGCATCCGAAGAGCCACCGCCGGAGGCAGATCCTTCTCCTACCTGGCGGCCAAGACATGGAACTCCCTCCCCATCCACCTTCGGCTGACCCAGAACCACCTCACCTTCAGGAGACAACTCAAGACCTGGCTGTTCTAGCAGTAGCGACCCCCTTCCCTCAAGCGCCTTGAGACCCTTCCGGGTGAGTAGCGCGCTATACAAGTGTTGTGATTGATTGATTGAAATACTCTTCTAAACTGCGGTTAAAGCATGAATACAGCGGTTTTAAAAACTTGATGGTTTGTCTTCTCATTTCGTCAGTATTGTAGCTACACAATGCATGGGGAAAAGTACATGTTAAAGAACGGGGAGCGTGAAAGGGACTTTAAAGAAATCAAAGCTGGAGACATAAGAACACACCTTTTTCAAAGCCATCTAGGAAGTGCTGCATCAGGGGCGGGAGATGTTTTTCAATGCAAAGTACCAAAGCTCCAGTCCTGTGCTTTCCTCTTACAAATCATTGTTTTCAGGTGTATTAAAGTAATTGTTTCAGTTGAAATGAACCAAGACTATACATAATAGGATGCTACAGATTTCTCTTAAGGAAAGGTCAGGGAAGGAAAATGGTGTGCCTGTTGATATGCCATCTGGTAATCCAAGAAAAGAAAATTGTAGTTCTACAGCAGGGGTATGAAGTAGAAAGTTGTCTGCTGCTGAATATTTCAGATAGTCTGCGTGGAGATCTCTGAAAATCTATTTTGCTATTAGTAGCAAGACCGTCGCCAGTACGATATTAATAAAAAATACCACCTGAGCAGACATCAAGCTTTGGTTAATAGGTACACAAATAAGTGAAACTCTTTATTCCGAAGGAAGGAGGCAAGATGTGAATCGTACATTATAGAGAATGCCTAGGAAATTACACTTTCCTAGTTAGTCTTATACTGAAGCTGTACCACTTGCCAAACATGGGCTACCACCCAATTTGGCGAGATCCTATCCAGCGCAGTGAGCCTCAAGGGGTTGGAAGCACTAACAAGGCCAAGAGCAGGGGGCACGGGCAACTTGGCTGAGAAGGCTGCAGGACCCACCACATATTTGTGAAAATGCAAACTAAAAGCACAAAGGCAACATGCACTGATTGGGCATTGCCACATGAACAGACCAATCAGGACCACGGCGCTGCACTACATGAAGTGGATAGCTGAACCCCCCTCCGGTGCATGGCAATGGAAGAGAAGAAACAAGGGATCAGCAGCCGTAACCAGAGAGGAGCGACGTCTGCAGCAACTGTGGTCCATCACGCCTTGAAGCCGAGAAGGGATAAGGTATCCTCAGAATAGGATAGCTAGCCGGGGTCATCTGGAGCAGAGCTGATTAGGAAAGATGAGTAAGCGATTCTGGTGCCGCAGGAAGTAGACTAGAGGTTGGGTGGTTTGGGGGAAGGGGCGTGGGGTTGATTTGGACAATATAATATCCCTAGGCAGGGAGAAGACATTGATGGCTATGAAGAAGGACCTAACATAGCCGGGGTGTTAGGGCCCACAACAGCTGGTCAGAGGTAGTACCTAGATTTCAATGGAAGCATGCTAAAGACCATGGTGAAGTAGAAATGTCTAGGAGAAAACTTAACATTGAAATTAAGTACTGCAACACTGTGAGATGGCAGTTCATCCACAATGGACTGAACAACCACCAAGAGACCAGTTACTACTTTGAGGGCAAGGTGTACCTGTCAAGAATAGGAGAAGATATGTTCCTCCTTAGCATAACAGGCAGGCGAGTTGTGCTTAGGCTCCAGTACATTGCATGGTGGTGCTGCCCAGGAGGATGTGGCAGAAGGTAGACAGTCAGATTGGGAGGAATAAAACACTCCAAGTAACAGAGGGGGCTCTGTGAACCATTTGACAATGGGATGCCAGACGCAAGGGAGACATGGACAGTCAAGACATGGCACTTGCAGCCCAACCAAACCACCAAACCAACAAAAGGGCCCTTAAGTTTACATTTTGTTGCAAGATTACGCCTTGAGCAAGCAAAACGTGCTCCCCACTGGAAATCAAGAGTCTGGTGATGGTTTAAGTGTGAAAATTTGATGAGTACACTACCTGCGAGAGGGCAGGTTTGGTAATTGATTTACTAATAATACAAATGCAGCCTTTTCCTTCCAACGAACGATTCTACGTGTTCTGTGAGAGTGGGGTGGGTTACAGAAGGGCAGAGTAGCATGAGGGAGCGGGGTAGTAACAAGGACTCCGCTCTGATGCTTCCGAGCCATACATCAAGTTGCAGAGTGGGGGGCTGCAGATAAATGTCACTTCTTACCTCCTTGTCAACAGTCCTCGTTACAGTTCTTATAGGGGTGAAGCCTCTCCTTCGAGGCTTACCACTGCGCTAAGAATTTCCTGTACATCACACGACCGCTTCACCAGTTTTCTAGATTCTTGAACAGAACATTTAGGTCTACAGCAGCACAAGTTCCACCCCAGCCCAGATTTACTCTGTTCTGCGTCCAAGTGGCAGATGGCAGACTCCTTTTCCTCCTGCCCTTGGAGGGCATGGCGGGTGGGATCCCCGGAACTCTCATCTGGGTTACTCTACAGGTTTTCCAGTAGAGGCTCCAGATTCAAGAAGCAGAGGGCAGGCTGCTTTCCTCTTACTCTCTATCCAAGGGTATGGTGGATGAGACTCACAGAAATCTGATCTGGGTTCATCTCCACAAGTTTGCAGCAGCCTCACCTTAGCATCCAGTTTCTCCTTGATTTCAACTGCAGATTGCCTTGCATCATTTGTTTCCTTCAAGGAAGAGTCAGTCTCAAGCTTGCAGCAGCCCCCAAGCCATAACTCCATGGGTCCCACAGCCTTCTGCATACCATCACACAGAGGCCCTCCAGTTTCATTTTACCTGCTTTTTGGTGGTGCTGAGATACAGACTACCTTTAAAACCCTGTCCTTCACCTCCACTTAAGTAAAATAAGGTGCCCTATGGAAATTAATAACTTCTCGTTCCTTAACTAAACGATGAACAGAAAGAGAGCCCTTTTATTAGTGAAAAGTGGGCCTGAATGTTCTGGTGGGTGGTGTGATGCCGTGAAATCCTGTTACGCTCAGGAATAAACATGAGAGAATGGTTTTTAGTTTGATAGGAGGCCGAGATCTTGGTCTTACTGTTAGGCTACTAACATCTACAGAACTCTTGTTCACCAAACGTATCATGTGCATCACCGTGGACAATGTCATTAGTGCAACAGGTCTGGAGCTGGCTGTCGAAGGCTTACTTAGTGCTGACCAGTCAACGGTTGTTGGATTTCATGCATCAATCACATGGAGCAACTACCCAACTGAGTTCCAGTCCAATCCACCAGCAGGAAGCTACCAACAGACACCAGATTCACACGGGCCAGTCAAGCAGAATGTTCTACAAAGCTGTATCCAAGCGCTAACAAATAACTCAGTAGTGGGATTGGTTTCAATACAGAAGTGGAGGAAAAGCATATACTGTATTGCATTCTCTTTCTGGTGCAAAACTCTTCAAGGAAATACAGGCAAGTATTGGATATGAAGACAATCAACCATTTGTGCCCCACTGTTTACTCAAGAGTGTTTAAAATTGTTTGAATCCCACATCTATTCAAACGGGTTTTACTATGGTTGTGCTTTCCTTTGCGGGCCAGATATGAGAACAAGAAAGTCAGGTGACCAAGATCCAGTCTAGCCTATCCACTGTTGACCAAAACAGAGGGCTTTCGCCCTTGAGCAGCTATGGGCCCAAGATGAGATAGCATTCTTCCCTAAGGTGATGTCCAGGACATGGGCATGTCTTCACCTCAACCCAATGGTGTGCTTTCTGATAGTCTATTGTGGTAGTGGAAGGGTTGGCAAATCTTGCCCATTAAAATCAGCACTGGCACAGAGTTAAATCACCACACTCTATTGGATGTGTGTCCAGGACAATGGGCGTGCATCCAGCTGGGTAGACCCCTGGCATTTTCCAGCCCATTTTGTCTCCCCTTCTATTTTGTTTCAGAACATTACATGGTCCAATCTTTACCGTTTCAATCTATTTTCAACTTTGGAGAAGATGGTGCTTCCTCGTGGTCACTGGCAAGGTGGCTTTCAATACACTCTTTCCCCAAGGGCTCATTTCCAAGGTTGTCTTGAAAAGTGAGAATGAGGAATGGAGATCCTATACTTCAAGTTGTACCACTCTTACTGTACAGACTTTGGCTCCCACTTACTATCTGCTTGGTAATTAGTGGTTTGCAAAGACTCCATCCTCACTGAGCCATGCTCCCTTGAAAGATCCCCTCATCTTTTCACATGAAGAGGACATCATCCTTCTTGTGGTTTCTGAGATTTGTTGGTGTCAGGAGAAATATGACCCCACATTTTGTGGACCATCCTTGGTCAATATAATTAAGTTGAACAGATTTCTTCTTTATCACAGTTAGACCGGACTGGATTACAAAATTCACTAGCGGCTCTCCTCAGCCAGTGGCACTGCGTGCTTGACTCTTCAGCTTTATAGAAGCTGGGGTTTGCTTCACTTGATTTTGTCTTGCATGTGACCCCCAAGGCATGACTTCACCACAGATTCCACAGCGTTTATCTTTGAGGTATTTACAATAAATTCACTTGGGAGTATCCACACATTCTTGTTGCGGTATATAAATTACCAATGGGTGATACTCAAACAACTGAAGGTATCAGCATATACACTTTGATGTATCATTAGATGCTTTGCATAACAATCAATTAAAATCATTGGGTGTTGATTTTGTATTCAATACATTTTTCTGCCTCTTTGCAGTTGCAATAACACTCTTTGGGTATATCCTCAATTAGGAAGTTTGTTGACAAAGTGGTAATGACCCAATTATGTACCTGCAGTCTTCATTTATTATAGACCAACACCCAGATTCCTCATTGTCATGTTTTGCGAGTCCCTAATAGCGATTATTAAGGAATCACTATTAAAGACTCGCAAAACGGGATTCATGTAGAAAGCACAATATTTTTTGCGATTTCTACTGCTTCCTTATTTGCGATTCGCAAATTGCGAATCGCAAATAAGGAAAGGCTTTCCCATTCATTCCTATGGGTCTAAAGGCCCATAAGAATGAATGGGGAGTCATTCCTTATTTGCGATTCGCAATTTTCGAATCGCAAATAAGGAAGCGATTTCAAGGGTGCCAGGGTGTCCAAAGGACACCCTGTAGCACCCCTGAAATGATACTGTACACTGATGTAGCGCACACACATGTCCAAAGGACATGTGTGTGTGTAACATACAACTTAGAAAAATGCACTAAAGTGCATTTTTCTAAGTTTGCGCTATTTACCACGTAGTCCGACTTCGCGGTAAATAGCAGCCCCAGATTGTGAAATTGCAAATTTATAATGGGTCTTGAATTGAATTTAAGGAATCTCAAATAGAGATTCCTTAAAATGCAATTAATCGAATTTAGGGATTTCTGAAAATGCGATTTTTGCATTTGGGATGATGAATCCCAAATTCAAAAATAGCGCTCGCAAAGGGCCAGATTCTCAGAATCCCTTTGCGAGACGTTTTGGCCTTGATGAATCTGGCTGCAAGTCTTCCTAGTCACAGTCGTTCTGTTCACATAACGTTTGCTCTGGTGCAAATATTGAGGAAACACAAATAAGGAAAAATTAACTAGCACTTTACTTTGCCCAGAATTTTCACGGTACATGATGTAGACTAAAAGTCTCTAGCATATCCTCCTCATGAGAACGGCCCGTCTTTGGCATCCAGAATATTTCCTTCAAGAAGCAATCAGTTTGGCGGACACGTATAAAAAAAAAAGGGATCTTCTAGTAAAGACTGCTACAAGTCCTATATGAATGTTCTTTAGAATAAATAAAAAAGGGAGGAAAGCACAAGAGAATCTTACAGTCCAGATCTGAAGAACAGATTCCATAGCGCTCCTCAAGCACTTACATATTATAACAACACATACTGTGGCATTTAGACATTAGACATTTTGTTTATCAGTGAAGAGCCTGCCATGCAGGATTGATAATGTGCTAAAGAGTCAGTTTATCTGGAATTCAGTTCTCAGTCATGTGCACATGATGCAGTCCACTGTCCTGCCCAATCAATATCCACGCTCTTGGGCGCCAACGTGGTCAGCATAAGGGAAGAGGCCTAAAGGTGGTGATTAGATCAATGTGCCCAAAGACAGCAGGGGTGGCAACAATGGTGTAGCCTTTACCACAATGGAATCCTCATGAACCAGCTAGAGAGGAAGCATGGCATAAACACCCAAATACTGGAAAGAAATATCGTTAACCTCCACATTCTGAAGCTTTCACTTCAACTTCTTAATTAATTGGCAACAGGAAAATGAGTCAATACAGAGTTCCTATACAATAAATTGTTGTTTTGAATCTGTGGGAAAAAGAGAAATGCATGGAGTCCCCTAAACTGTGAAGAGGATTAGGAACTAGATAATTATGCCTTCTGGATTAGTTTCATTGTTTAAGAAGTTACCACATTTCTGAGGTACCTTTTAAATTTGCAAACACAGGAAGGTAAACAGGCTACAATCTGAGAACGAAAGCCAATCTCAGAGGCCAGACAACTGGAACTTTTACACTGCTATATAAAAGCCCCTCCCAATTGGTCATATTTAGGCTCAAATTTAAAGAGAAAGTAGGTGAAAAATGGAGACCCATATATTACATGGGCTCTAAAGAGTCCTGAAATAAGAATTGAAAGTCTATAGGGCACCCAACAAGGTAGATTTAGGTACCAACAAAGATATAGCTGCCAGAGTACCTGACCAATAAAATCATAACTGTCCACGAAGGGGAGATGATGAACATGAGGATAAAGCTTTTAACCCCATAACTATAAACTTGCCCAGAGTGCCTGCCCCTAGCTTTTAATCATGGTTGGGGTGCCGCCACTACTGGAAAACCACTCAGAGTCCTGGGGAGATTTACGAAATAAGTTCACACACTGTCTTAGTGTGCATATGAATTTTAACCCAACAGAAAGCCGTGAAATTATCATGACTCGTAGAGTAGACTGGATTGGTCGCTCGAGGATAAATGTCGCTCGAGGATAAATGTTGCCAGAGATTGCATCATGGTTAATTTTACCACCCTGAATTCATGAGGAGACTACTGAATGTACAAACGTTGGTTACAGCAAACGGCTCAAAGTTTGTAACATTGCCCTTGGGTTTCTTCTACAAGCCGGTTAAACAAACATTCGCCTGCCAGTCCGGGGTATTCAATTACAGTCAGAGTGGGGACTGACAAGTGGAAACAGATTTGCAGTCTTGTCGGACGGTAATGAGGTGGACTGACTGACAGTTCTAAAGGGGCACGTATTGGCATCGGGTCACCATATTACAAAATTAAAAGATTTACGAACATGGATTCCGAAGCTTCTGGAGAGTAGTAACCACTCATAGCTCATGTTGAGCATGTAGGCCCAATTATCTGTTTGGAAAACATTAAGGATAGGACCCTTATGCAGATTATTGGGTGCTCTATTACAACCCCTGCCCTCATGCCTTCGTCTGCTAAGAACCCGGAGCTAAAAACATTGAGTTGGAATGTTGCAGGACTCCACTCAAAGATACTCCTAACAGATTGGCAAAAGTTTGACTTATGATTGTATCCTACTGCAGGAAACCTATGAAATTAACCCCACTGATTTTGATGGTTGTAGGTGTTTTAGCCTTCTAGCGGTACCACCTTGCTGTGGTCGCGCTTCGGGTGGGCTTTCCACTTGGTTTAATCTCCTAATTGGCGGTTCTACAGCAGTGATGAAGACACCTGTAACAGACTTTCAAGCAGTTATGTATAAGGGGGCTTTGACTGGATTGTTTATTAATTTTTATAATAATGATTTTCTGCATGTCCCCAATCAAAAATGTCCAGGTTTATTTTCATTTATTTCAACACAGCTAGATAAGAAATCCGAGCAGGACCAGCAAATGTATCTTTGTCTAGGGGTGATTTTAATGCTAGATTACCTTGCCAGCAGGCAGGGGGCGAGCAAATGGCCTAATGTAAAGTAGAGGATTAGAGCAAAGAGTCGCAGTCTTTTGTTACCTCCTCTGACCTGTACAATGTTTTGGCAAGAGAGGGGACTGAAATGCAAGGTCTGACTACTTTTAGAGGAAAGAACAGTCTCTCGAACATCAACCCTGTTTTTATTTTTAATAATCTTAGGTATGTACTGATCTATGGTACAATTTTTGGCAATCATTTTGTGGACCATAACCCGATCGAGATAACCCTGGCAGCACCATATAGAGTGATTCACCCGGAAGCCGCGGGCCTCACTAACCTAAAACCAACCACATAATTTAAGATTGCGTCAGAAGCAGCCTGCCTCCCCAAAATATCTTAAAAGGGCGATGGGAGAGAACCTTCAGTTGGTTATGGGATGTTTATCAGAAGGCACCAACAGTGAAAGTTTGATTATGTCTGCTGCCAATTTTATCAGGATTTTATGTGTCTTAATATTTATTACAGATCATGTCTTATGGTGCTTATGCTTTTTTGTACAGCATTTGTATATTGGCATACAATCTGCATGCTTTTATGTTTTTTTTTTATAGCGAATAAAGATGTTTCTGATTCAGACTGCTGAAATACTGAGAACGCCATGGCACTAGCGAAGCAAGACCCTAGTACCAAGGAAGTTGCTGATAACGCTCACCTGTGGTAAGCAAAATATTGTTAAATACTTCAAATTTAGATCGAAAGTACTACACACACTTCTCAAATGGCGATTTTTTTGTGAGCACAGGAAGAAAGGTATTTTAGTAGTTTTGGTAAAACATGATCAACTTAGTAAATAAACCACCCTGCTTCAAGCATTTCTCCAACGCCATATGTAGCTGAACATATTAGACTGAAATGTTTCTTTACGAGTCTTCCTACTCAGAGAAGTGATGCTTAGATTCAACCAATGCCTTGATAAAGAAGTGCTGCTTTGATATTCATCAAAAGAGCATAGTACAAATGTAGCTAAATGTCCTCAGGGGCTGCAAAGAAATATGCTAAGAACCCATCCGGTTGGGCAGAAGTCTCAGGCCTTAACAAAACTTTTGTTGCATTCTTTATTTTAAGTCATTAGATATGGGATGGCAGTGCAGCTGTCACATAGACCTTTTGCTTACAATATTCTCAAAGCAGGTTTTGGGTCCAGCCCTTTCAACCACTGACTTTATTTGACTAACCTCTTTCAGTCATTGGCTTGAGACTTTGTCAATCACATCTTGGCCCAGTCAAAGAATACTCCTCTCTCGCCTGATGCTATTGGCTGTTAGGTTATATCTTTCCAACTCAAAAGCAGTGCTTGCATTGAACTGGATAAGAGATTACTTTATAACCAATGGTCTGTCTGTAAGGTTCTCATGGCTCTCTCGAGATTTCTCCCACTGCCACCACATATTGGCTCTCCCTCTCAGCCCTTTAACTTTCCACTATGTGCTCCTCCTCATTGCCTGCCCACTCTTTCTTTCCTCCTTCCCATCCACGGTCTCCTGTGAGCTCCTCGTCCCTCCCTACCTGCCACCTTCTCTCCTTCCACCTTCCCAACTGCCCCTCTTTCCCCCCTGGGCTCCTCATTCACCCTGCCCGCCATCCCTTCTTTTTTTCCCCATCAGCCATGTGATCCTGGCAGCGTCGCAATGTCATCGGGATGAGTTTTTTTCTCCATTTCTAAGAAACGAAAGTTGGTTGCTATTAAAGGCTCCCTTGTATTTAATATAGTCATCTTTGCTTCTATATCAAAAGATGGCCGGTGGCAAGGGGGTGGTCATTAACAGTCATTACTTTCTTTCTAGCTATATAATAGAAACTGACGAAGAACTAATAATGAAGGGTCATACAATCTTGGCGGCATGGTTGGCGAAAGGAACTTTCGTTACAGACGGTTTTTCGTTTCTTTGTTGGACTTTAATGTGCTTATGCCGTATGTATTGGCACATTAAACCCAGACCTAACAGCTTTGCAACTGTTTTTTGTTTATTCTCACTGATGAAGCCCATGATTTTTCCTGCGGCTCGGTTGCTGCATGGAGCGAACCGAATATTAGCATTTCATCTCGCACAAAAATATTTCAGGCTGCAACTTTATTGGTCTGGCATGACACTACTCTACTCTACTGTCCTGGCCTACTGCCCACGTAACTGTGATGGTTGGTGACTGAGTAGGGCAGGGGAGGGCTTTCCTCTCCATACAACAACAAACACCACCACTGAAACAGGGGCTGAAAGTGCATGTACCAGAGCCAGGTTTAAAGTGTCTCCCCCATCAGTGACTTGAACTTAGTTTCCGTTTTCTTGTCCACCACAGGGTCTAGCTGGATTTGGTCGACCGTTCAAGCCTGTTCCAAACTAGGATTGTCAAAAGTTTAGACTGAATGAATCTCTTGACTCCTTGAAGTCTCGGACTGGATTAAAAAGAGTCCCATTTTAGGAAACAAAGCCAGGAGTGCACGATTAAGGAACCCACCTAACTGGTTGGTGTCTAGGCCTAATTCATGCATCATTATCCTCTTGACGCGTTTTTCGATGAGCTTGACGGGCCTCCAAACATTACCTCTGGAGGGCTACTAAGGTCATGTTCACCTTGGTAGGAGGCGAAAAACAGTTGTGGCTGCCAACACTAAACAACATTAGAAGCCAAGTCAAAACGCCGAGCATAGCTCCACCCAAGGTTTGAAAGGCTCAGACAGTGAGGTCACCACATGCTCCTAAGGCAGGAAAAATATGAAACTAGTAAATAGGGTACATGTAGCTATGCCAGAAAGAGGCGAGCAGGAGGTGCCCTTTCTTTGCTGAAGACACTGGGAAAATGCCTTTTCTTTTCAATAATGTCCCATTAGTCCTACACTGCAGAGCATTCCACTGCCTCTGTAAATCCGTGGAGAAAAACGGATGTAGCTCACAAGGATTATACCTGAAATACATTTTTGTAGTGAAAAGAGGCACTATTTGAAATGCCTGTTTCCAAACAAGTAATAACAGAGCTACGTTTCCTAGACCAGAACAAACGAAATGGAGCAGAACCTTTAAAAATGTCTGCTTAACATTAATGTCAAATGCTGCATCGAAATGCTGATACTAGTTAAACATTAAACACTGCCATGGGGTTCACAAGCCAGGAATACTCCACATTCTTGCATGCAAAAGACCCCAAGAGAATGAAGGAAATTACTTCCATCTGGTGTGCGTTCACTCTGTTAAATAATAATATTGGAAACAAGGCATGAAGTAACTGAAGAAAAATTATGTAAAAGGAGCGCAGACCAGATGTTAGACTGTATGTTCTATCTGCAAATACCTTGAGTTGTGCAACTAAATGCTTGTAACGCTGCAGCTACTCTGGCCATGGCAAAGAGGGATTAGAGAATAAAAGTAATTACTGGCCTAATAACGAATGTGAAAAAGATTACCACACATCATCGTTCACTTGCCAGTGCAAACATTAAAGTCATGCGCCGCAATTCAAGACATCTCTTGCGTTCAATGCATTCTTCACTAGTGCTGTAGCCACGCACTGCAACTGTTTATTTTCTTACTACATTAGGAATTCACCAATGCCCCCCTTCCGTCAAGAAAATATTGAAAATACTTCTTTTTCGACCATAGCTCATCTAATCAAGAGAAGTGCGGGCTCAATCGCAGACCTGCTTTACCTTTTTGATACAACTCATAATTTTCTGGTTTGATTTTTTTTACACATATATCGTCTCTCATTCCTAACCTTTTTACATGTCAGATTAGAAATGTTCAGATGTAATTTCCGTTAATGACTAGTTCTATTTATTCATGATCTGCTTCTGTTGCGAGCACGGTAGAAGATGTCCTCCTTGTGCAGCAGCGTTATAAAATACATTAAAGAAAATAATAAATACATGTGAAAAAATGCCACAGGGGAGTGAGATCAACATTTGGATTTTCCATCAAGGAGAACTGCACCACTAGAGCTCAATGCATATGCAAACTTGATTATATCAGGTGATCACTGGAAAGCACTGCCCAAATGTAAATTATTGTTACTGTGAAGGTCCCTCACCGTTCTCACGTGTGAGGGGCTCTGCGCACACCTAAGTGGGTTGGCAAGCACCATCACGCCAGGTAGGAAGCAGCTAGGACATACAATCCTACTGGCAAGCAGTTCATGAAACGCATTCAATTGGTCATACCCCAGGAGGTAGTATCAGAGAGGAGTAGAAGCAAAACTGCCTCAAATATCACAGGCTTGGCCTTGTCACACAAGCCAATAGAGGCTTCACACGTTGCTCTTGTTCATTAGTCCTGTACTCTTTTCCCACTTTAGAAAGAGCAAAGAACTAGCCAGGTTCTCAGTGAGGAAGGCATCTATGTCGGTATTCCGGACCATACTTCTTCCCATGGGCCCTAGATTGTGCCTCTATCACCTGCTTCAATTGTAAAAAAACATGCACTAATTGGAGGAAAAATGGACCCTCAGATTCTTGGGCCTCGTGTCACTGCACCGGCTGTATTGTTGATAGCTACGCCCCTGAACTGAGTTCATCGATAGATAGATGTACTTTTCCTTGTTTCAGGAGGCAGGACTGCCTAGAGAAGGCAAAACTTTACCTTTACATATTTACTACCCGGGGACGTCCCTCTTCCTCCCATTCCTTATTTCCGAAATGTGTGAATTGTCTGGGACTGCATGTACCTATTCCATTCTGAGCACAGCGCCATAACCTACAAACCTTTCAGAATGGGTTCCACTGACATCTACATTAATCCATCCTTTGTATGCACCATGGAGGTGGGTACTCCTTATAAGAGGATGTTGTGTTCCATTTAGGGAAGGTTAAATAAACAACAAAAAAGCCAAATTCTGGAATATTAGTTCTACAACCAAAGAATTTTTACAAAGAGCGCTGCTTTGATTGAAACAAAAACAACTTGTTTGTCATTAACACCATGAAGGTTTATTCCTAATTATAACATGATCATTTTTCTTATTAGCACACTATTTATCGTGCTTGGAAAATACAACATACAAAAATGCACAACTGTCTTTATATACAATATATACAAGAATATACAATTTCAAGCATACTCAACCATTCATTCATACACACTCCTTACAAAACAGTGAAAACAATAATAAGAAATACAAAAACAATGCGTCCAAACATCGGTTAGTAAATCAGTCCTAAATATTTCTTTTCATATTTTGACGATTTGTTGCAGTTTGTGATTGTCACAAGCACTCTCGTGAAGCCAAATCAATACAAAACAAGATTAGGGGTAACCAGACGTTGGACTGAAAGGTGGTCGACGCGTTTCAAACCCCTATCATTAGGGTGGGGTTCTCCTCAGGACCGAATGGTTCTGAAACAATAAAGATTGCTGAATTTAGCGCGTGTGTCTTGAACATAGACAGCTAACTACAAGAAGGGATCAACTCCCTGTGTGCCACTGGAGTCTCCTACCTTAATCCAATAGTCACAGCGCAATCGATAACAGGCAGTGAAGTATCCCAAAGGTATGGTATTTCCCAACAAACGTGATTACAGCCGCTGTGCAGAGAAAACGCGACAACAATTACTGGTGTGTCACACTTTACCCAATCTTTCATTCTGTCCAAACGCGGGACGATGTGGGGAGCAATGGTACTTACCCGCTGTGGTGCAGCTGGCTGATCGCAGATAATTGTCTTAAGCGTCTGCTCCTTTCCTGAAAAATGGAGCGAGATACGCGTTAGATATCTGGCGCGCTGGTCGCCACTGTTGTAATAAACCGCAGTGCGGAGTCACGTACCAGTGTGAGCAAAAAGGTATGAATCCTTCTCCTTAGGCGGTTTGACATCGTCCCGCGTTTGGACAGAATGAAAGAATGGGTAAAGTGTGACACACCAGTAATTGTTGTCGCGTTTTCTCTGCACAGCGGCTGTAATCACGTTTGTTGGGAAATACCATACCTTTGGGATACTTCACTGCCTGTTATCGATTGCGCTGTGACTATTGGATTAAGGTAGGAGACTCCAGTGGCACACAGGGAGTTGATCCCTTCTTGTAGTTAGCTGTCTATGTTCAAGACACACGCGCTAAATTCAGCAATCTTTATTGTTTCAGAACCATTCGGTCCTGAGGAGAACCCCACCCTAATGATAGGGGTTTGAAACGCGTCGACCACCTTTCAGTCCAACGTCTGGTTACCCCTAATCTTGTTTTGTATTGATTTGGCTTCACGAGAGTGCTTGTGAAAATCACAAACTGCAACAAATCGTCAAAATATGAAAAGAAATATTTAGGACTGATTTACTAACCGATGTTTGGACGCATTGTTTTTGTATTTCTTATTATTGTTTTCACTGTTTTGTAAGGAGTGTGTATGAATGAATGGTTGAGTATGCTTGAAATTGTATATTCTTGTATATATTGTATATAAAGACAGTTGTGCATTTTTGTATGTTGTATTTTCAAAGCACGATAAATAGTGTGCTAATAAGAAAAATGATCATGTTATAATTAGGAATAAACCTTCATGGTGTTAATGACAAACAAGTTGTTTTTGTTTCAATCAAAGCAGCGCTCTTTGTAAAAATTCTTTGGTTGTAGAACTAATATTCCAGAATTTGGCTTTTTTGTTGTTTATTTAGTCTGGTTGGACTCAGCCTTTCTGAGCAAGGAGTCAAGGCCCTTTTTGTTTCTTATACTTTTGAGCGGGCAGCAGCTCGCGAGGTCCTGATAGGTAGAAATTCTACCACAGGGTAGTAGTTGTTTGTTGATAATCGTGAATTGCCTATTGTGAAGGCATTC
This sequence comes from Lissotriton helveticus, assembly GCF_964261635.1. Lineage (NCBI taxonomy): Eukaryota > Metazoa > Chordata > Amphibia > Caudata > Salamandridae > Lissotriton > Lissotriton helveticus. The sequence goes on from NC_136067.1 coordinate 1,623,989,376, forward strand.
GTGTTTGGGGACGTGGTTAGGTTATTACCTTCTTTCACTTTTCTCTAACTTACATCACTCACACCGTTTATGTTTGTTTTGTCTAATTGTTTCACCTGAATGATATGGCTGAAAGTGACACACTAGCTTTTAGCGAAGAACATATTCAGAACTTAATTAGGGATCCTCCGGTGTTCGCCTCTGCTGCTCTCAGCCTTACAGCTAACACTCAGAATGAGTCTGATAAATTGACTCGGTTACGCAAAAAACAAATCCGGACAGACCTGCATGGTCATTTTTTACTTCAACACCTTCGGTCTGGCACCATTCCAGCGGGCCTTGTGATCCGTAATATTCCAGTTGTTTTTACGGACGATCCGGTGTACAAAAAAGGTTTCAGTGGCATCGAAACAAAGTGCAGCAGAGATCTCATGGTCTTAACCATTGAGACTGCACACAGGACATCGCTTAAGGAACTAGAAGAAATAGAGACTTTAAAAAGGGAAATTGAGACCAATCAGCTAATAACAGATTCTAAAACTCTCTTGGAGAAAATTGACAAAGAAATACTAGAATTTAAGGACTTCACAGTTACTCAAAAAAACAATAAATTTGAACTGGACAAGAAAAATTTCTCATTAGAATCAATCTATCCATACCTCAACAAGGATTTTTATACGCATTCCGATTCTCGACGCTTTCTGCAGGACAATCAAGGACGATCTCGCCGTAAATTTCTAACTTTTTCAGACACTTCATCTTCCTCAGGTAGCGAACCAGACAATAGCAGTCGACCAAATCAAAATAGGGCAGCAAACCGCCCCAATCAATACCAACAACAAGCGCAAATCCAACAGCCTTTTTTAGGACGGGGTCAACAGAAACCCAGAGGCCGGGTCCGGTTCACACAACCATGGCAAATGAGAACCCGCCAGAAATCATACAACAATTAGAGATTTCGCCTATTTACAATTTATCAAATAGGATGCTATCGGCAGCAGAAACACCTATCCTAACCAAAGGACTCAACTTTGTCCCATCAAGACCAACGGACTTCACTAGAATGAAACTAGAGACACTGGAGTTCTGCCGCAAAATCCGTCTAAAAACATTTTTTCAGGATATCACTGAAAACACACAGGAAGAAACAACTGGCCTTAAGAAAAAGTCGACATTTTGTCCGAGAGGACCCAAAATCCCAAAGGAGGTTCTATCGTTTGAAACAACCGTGCTATCAGGAATTTCGACGATTGAAAAAAAGAAGTCATATGTAAAGTTCAATCTGTCTAAAGCGGAAAAGGATGCACTTATAGCGGTCAAGAATGACAACACCATAGTCGTCAAACAAGCCGATAAGGGCGGAGCGGTGGTGTTATGGGATATTAACAAATATAAACTGGAAGTACACCGCCAACTTGACGATCAGGAATGCTACAGACGCATCAATAAAGATCCTACCACAGAATTAAAAAATCAATTATTTGACACTATCCAAAGGGGTTTTGATGAAGGCATCATCGGACCAAAGGAGCTAGCGTTCTTACAGAACAAAAATCCAAGGACACCAGTTTTCTATGTGCTCCCCAAATTGCACAAAGATGAGATTAATCCACCAGGACGCCCCATTATTTCAGGGTGCGAGTCCCTGTTCGAACCTATTGCAAAATACATTGATCATTTTCTAAAACCCTTCATTCAGACAATTCCCGCTCACCTTCAAGATACCACCTCGTTCCTTAATCGCATTTCCACTATTCAATTTGATCCGAAGAGACAACTTCTAGTTACACTGGATGTGGTGTCTCTATACACCCAGATCCCCCAAGAACAGGCACTGGAAACCCTGACGATATTCTTGGATAAAAGGATAAGACCAATGAGAGTCCCGACGGAGTTTATACTTGACCTTGCAAGGTTTGCCCTGCAAAAAAACTTTTTTACATTTGATGCTGAATTTTTTTATCAAATCAAGGGGGTGGCGATGGGTTGCCCCTTTGCCCCAGAGCTAGCCATAATGTTCATGGGGTTATATGAGGAAAAATTTATATATCAAACCAACCCTTTCAGCAGCAACATATCCCATTACATGCGTTATATTGATGACATCTTCTTGGTTTGGACAGGAGGCCATGAAGATCTCAGCCAATTCGTGTGCTGGTTGAATTCAAGAACGGTTGACATCCAGTTCTCAGTCTCAGCCTCAAATGAATCCATCAACTATCTGGACGTCAAAGTGGAACCTCAGGATGGAAGCTTAAGTACAACATTGTTTCGCAAACCTTCTGACAGGAATAAGGCATTACATTTTTCCAGCAACCACCCTCGGAGTTTAAAACAGAACTTGCCCTTTGGGCAATTTCTGAGAATACACAGAAATTGTTCCACGAAGGAAGAATATTTCAAACACGCAGAACTTTTAAAAGATCGTCTTATTCAGGGAGGGTACCCAAAAAAACTATTAAAAAATTCCCTCAAACGGGCATGGTGGACTCCTCGTGAGACATTGTTGGTAAAAAGGAGCAAACCAGACGTTAAAAGGATGGTATGTGTTACTACCTTCTGTCCAGCGACAAATTTACACAGGAAGCTCATCACGTCCAACTGGCATCTGCTAAAGAACTTGCATGAAGATTTCTCAGTGCCACCACTTTTTGCGTACAAAAAGGACAAAAGTGTGGCCAATTACGTTGTCAGGGCGGCACTACCAACTACTAAGGCACCCACATTACAAAGTTTGTTCGGATTACCTCCGGCCAAAGGACACCATAAGTGCGGTACATGCACCTGCTGTGCAGAGACTATTGAGGACTCAGTTTTCACGTTTGATGATATCCATTGGAAACATGACACCTTTACTAATTGCAAGTCCAAGAACGTTGTATACGCAATTGTGTGCCCATGCCCTCTAGTCTACATCGGAAAAACAACGCAAGAAATCAGGAGTAGGATTACGCAACATAAATCGCGTATCCGCAGGGGAGTGGAAAATGCCCCTTTGGTCAACCATTGGGCGAAGTGCAATCATGCAAGTACCGACCTCCGCTGGACCGTGCTGTCCAAAATTGAAAAAAATCCGAGGGGCGGCGATTTAGATGCCCAACTGTCTCAACGAGAGGCAATGCTTATAATGAGGTTTAACACCGCTACGCGGGGGTTAAACGAAATTTCGGAAATCTACAAGCCCACTGTCTAAGGCTACACTGACCATCATGACATCCATTCCAGGCCTGGTCTTGTCCCACTCTGCTGGTAGACCGACCTTGGAACTACATATCCCAGAAACCCCTGAGAGCTGGTAACAATCAGGAAGTACAGAGACATACACTTCCACTTGAGGACTCTAGCGGTTTCCATCAGTCAAACCGCCTAAGGAGAAGGATTCATACCTTTTTGCTCACACTGGTACGTGACTCCGCACTGCGGTTTATTACAACAGTGGCGACCAGCGCGCCAGATATCTAACGCGTATCTCGCTCCATTTTTCAGGAAAGGAGCAGACGCTTAAGACAATTATCTGCGATCAGCCAGCTGCACCACAGCGGGTAAGTACCATTGCTCCCCACATCGTCCCGCGTTTGGACAGAATGAAAGAATGGGTAAAGTGTGACACACCAGTAATTGTTGTCGCGTTTTCTCTGCACAGCGGCTGTAATCACGTTTGTTGGGAAATACCATACCTTTGGGATACTTCACTGCCTGTTATCGATTGCGCTGTGACTATTGGATTAAGGTAGGAGACTCCAGTGGCACACAGGGAGTTGATCCCTTCTTGTAGTTAGCTGTCTATGTTCAAGACACACGCGCTAAATTCAGCAATCTTTATTGTTTCAGAACCATTCGGTCCTGAGGAGAACCCCACCCTAATGATAGGGGTTTGAAACGCGTCGACCACCTTTCAGTCCAACGTCTGGTTACCCCTAATCTTGTTTTGTATTGATTTGGCTTCACGAGAGTGCTTGTGACAATCACAAACTGCAACAAATCGTCAAAATATGAAAAGAAATATTTAGGACTGATTTACTAACCGATGTTTGGACGCATTGTTTTTGTATTTCTTATTATTGTTTTCACTGTTTTGTAAGGAGTGTGTATGAATGAATGGTTGAGTATGCTTGAAATTGTATATTCTTGTATATATTGTATATAAAGACAGTTGTGCATTTTTGTATGTTGTATTTGCCAAGCACGATAAATAGTGTGCTAATAAGAAAAATGATCATGTTATAATTAGGAATAAACCTTCATGGTGTTAATGACAAACAAGTTGTTTTTGTTTCAATCAAAGCAGCGCTCTTTGTAAAAATTCTTTGGTTGTAGAACTAATATTCCAGAATTTGGCTTTTTTGTTGTTTATTTAGTCTGGTTGGACTCAGCCTTTCTGAGCAAGGAGTCAAGGCCCTTTTTGATTCTTATACCATTTAGGGAAGGTGGCATGTTCTAGCAGCCCATTTGTTTCTAAATTACAAAAAAATATCAAATTCTTTATTTCCTTGTGGGTCCCTTTTGTATAGTGCAAGACACTTCTACATTTGGGTTGCTGGCAAAACAAATGTCAACTTGGAACTCTGTCTTTGAGGACATTTTGTGTAAACAGTTTTTATTGGATAGTGTCCTCACGAATGATGAAAATCAGTTTCTCGACCTGCCCCACTTTGCATAGTATACAGCACATAAAGCAAAAACAAGCCATCATGCTAGCATAGTATAACATAGTGAATGGGATTGGATTAAAGAGCAGCATACTTGAATACACTCCCCACTGCTCATGAGAGATCTGCATTTAGGCACGTTTTTGGATTCAGACTATCCACAGTAAGGGGCACTTCATGGCCTCACATGATTAACCATCCCACGAGGTCACAGCTATGGAACTACCCCTGAGCGGTGACTGGTAGGATCGGAATTATTCGGTTTGGTTTCAAATGAGAGGGTTGGTACACAACCAATCAGGAAATGCCTCATGACCTATTTCAGCAGTACTAAAGCCCCTTTTAAATCACTTGCAAAATAATCTTCACAGTTCGAATGCCATCATCACTTACAGAATCCTCTGGCGGGCGCTGGATCTTTCCCCAGTCGACTGAAGGGCCTTTTTCTTGCAAAAACCTGTGAAATAGCTTCTGAAACCCTTCGAGGTCTTTTTTCGAATGCTGAAATAAAATCAGAAATGAGAATTAGGTAACGTTTAAAAATGTTATATGCCTATATCCAGCCTGAGCTTACATTAAGCATTTTGTGATATATTGCACTTGGAATGTTCACTGCTGAGGAAAGGGGTGCTGGGGGGGGGTTACTGATCCCCTCGGTATCGAGTCTTGGGTGAATCATTAGCTCTTTGGCTTGCTCTCTTATAACCAGAGTAACCTGGAAAGGCGCCAAATAAAAAGTACTTTTTTATGAACGTGGCATGACCTTCCAAGTTCCCCTGACCATGTGACAAGTTTATTAAAGGGTAGAATAAAATGTTTTTGTTCTGAAAGATGTCAGATAGCCAGCAGAAAAAAAAGGAAGTCTGTTTTGGCAGTCCACACATCATTCGTGTGATTTCATCTTGGCCAGCTATGGAGAACACATCATTAGAAATTTAAAGAAAGACTAGAGGCTGTTAGGCTACGACAAAGATGCCATGACTAAATCAAGAGTTATCTGAGAAAAATATGGGTTCTGTGAAGGGTGCAAGCTGAGAAAAGGGAAGGGCATGCAATATAATTCAAATCAGTGATTTACCCACTAACACATTTTCTAGACACACTTTAGTGGTGCTTCAAGGGATTGTTAATGAGAATTAAAAGAGTTTAGCTGCTAAGCATGTGCCCTTGTCGGCCTCCTCCTGCCTGATATCAATTACTTCCAGGTATGTATGTGCTTTCCCCTCAGTAGAACAGGGCCCCTCAAGCCGGGTACATTGGGATGTGGTGGTGGGTCACGTGGATCTCCCATCGGCACTACGCAAGAAGCTAGTGTTCGAAGCACGAGGCTTAAAATCAGACTATGGGGATTCGCAACATGACTTGATCATGGGATTCAATCCTAGAATTAATGCAAAAAACAATACGGTAAAAAGGGAGTGAGAAGACCACATCGCAGTAGTCAGTAAAAAATGTGGGTCTTGAAGCAAACGTTCGGAGATGGACTGAGCTTCCAACGTATGGCAAAATGATGCAACTACCAGACATTGTGCAACAGAGGAGCAGAAGCTACATGTAGTTGACTTGTCATATCCATATGAACCTGGAATATCTGCTTTCAGCAAAAATACATAGCCCCTCATTACATATTAAGGGCTAATAACTGATCTCTGTAAAAACAGGTGATCAGAATTATGAATTGTGTGATCATTCTCACGCCCTTGCAGTTTTCCTCTGATAAATTTCTCAAGGTTTGACCTGCTGGGATTTATCAGGGGAAAGGGTACAGAAAAAACATGCAGAATTTGGTATGTTAACGTCAGATCCTGCATGTTCTGCCTCATTTTCCTGTTGTAAACTCGAAATAGGAGGTATTTACTAAACATGGTACCTCGTCAATTTGAAACAAGCATTAGAAATGCAATCGGGCTCGGATTTATTTGAGTTTGAGCTAATGGCATTGTAAATGCCAATGTATTGTTGCTATGTGTTATGGAGTGTGTTCATGTGGTGTGTACTGCCAGTGATCTCCTTGTGAGTGTGCGAATATTGCACCGTTACTGCCTGTGATGTCCTTCTTGTGAGTGTGAGAAGCTTGCACCTCTGCTGCCTGTGGTCTCCTTGTGAGTGTAAGAAGCTTGCACAGCTGCTGCCTGTGATGTCCTACTCACTACTCTACTCTACTCACTACTCTACTCTACTCACTACTCTACTCTACTCACTACTCTACTCACTACTCACTACTCACTACTCACTACTCACTACTCACTACTCTACTCACTACTCTACTCACTACTCTACTCACTACTCACTACTCTACTCACTACTCTACTCACTACTCTACTCACTACTCACTACTCTACTCACTACTCACTACTCTGCACTCACTACTCTACTCACTACTATACTCTGCACTCACTACTCACTACTCTACTCTACTCACTACTCTACTCACTACTCTACTCTACTCTACTCACTACTCTACTCACTACTCAACTCACTACTTTCTACTCACTACTCTACTCACTACTCAACTCACTACTCACTTCTCTACTCACTACTCTGCACTCACTACTCACTACTCTACTCACTACTCTACTCACTACTCACTACTCTGTACTCACTACTCTACTCACTACTCTACTCACTACTCAACTCACTACTCAACTCACTACTCAACTCACTACTCAACTCACTACTCAACTCACTACTCAACTCACTACTCACTACTCTGCACTCACTACTTTAGTCACCTCACTACTCTACTCACTACTCACTACTCTGCACTCACTACTCACTACTCTGCACTCACTACTCACTACTCTGCACTCACTACTCACTACTCTACTCACTACTCTACTCACTACTCTGCACTCACTACTCACTAATCTACTCTACTCACTACTCTACTCACTACTCTACTCACTACTCTACTCACTACTCTGCACTCACTACTCACTACTCTGCACTCACTACTCACTACTCTGCACTCACTACTCACTACTCTGCACTCACTACTCACTACTCTACTCACTACTCTGCACTCACTACTCTGTGTGCCTGGTGAAAGCGTGCACTGACGGCTGGTGGTGTGTGTATGCCTGGTGAAAGTGTGCACTGATGGTTAATGGTGTGTGTGTGCGCCTGGTGAAAGCTTGCAGTGACGGCTGGTGGTGTGTGTGAGCTTGGTGAAAAGCTGATTACCCTGCATACTCACATAGTGATTACCCTGCATACTCAAACACTGCTCACCCTGCACAGTCACACACTGCTTAACCTACACACGCACACACTGCTCACCCTACACACTCACACACTGTTAACCCTGCATACTGCTCACCCTGCACGCTCACACACTGCTCACCCTGCAAAGTCACACACTGCTCACCCTGCACACTCACACACTGCTGGCGCTGGACACCAACGTACTGCTCACCCTGCATACTCACACACTGCTGACCCTGCACACTGACACACTGCTGACCCTGCACACTGACACACTGCTGGCCCTGGACACCAACGTACTGCTCACCCTGCATGCTCACACACTGCTGACCCTGCACACACACACACTCCTGGCCCTGGACACCCACATACTGATCACCCTGCATACTTACATACTGATCACCCTGCATACTCACACTCTGCTCACCCTGCATACTCACACTCTGCTCACCCTGCATACTCGCACTCTGCTCACCCTGCATACTCGCACTCTGCTCACCCTGCATACTCGCACTCTGCTCACCCTGCATACTCGCACTCTGCTCACCCTGCATACTCGCACTCTGCTCACCCTGCATACTCGCACTCTGCTCACCCTGCATACTCGCACTCTGCTCACCCTGCATACTCGCACTCTGCTCACCCTGCATACTCGCACTCTGCTCACCCTGCATACTCGCACTCTGCTCACCCTGCATACTCGCACTCTGCTCACCCTGCATACTCGCACTCTGCTCACCCTGCATACTCACACACTGCTGACCCTGCATACTCACACACTGCTGACCCTGCACACTGACACACTGCTGGCCCTGGACACCCGTATACTGATCACCCTGTATACTCGTATACTGATCACCCTGCATACTCAAACACTGCTCACCCTGCATACTCACACACTGCTGACCCTGCACACTGACACACTGCCGGCCCTGGACCCCAACGTACTGCTCACCCTGCATGCTCACACACTGCTGACCCTGCACACTCACACACTCCTGGCCCTGGACACCCACATACTGATCACCCTGCATACTTACATACTGATCACCCTGCATACTCACACTCTGCTCACCCTGCATACTCACACTCTGCTCACCCTGCATACTCGCACTCTGCTCACCCTGCATACTCGCACTCTGCTCACCCTGCATACTCGCACTCTGCTCACCCTGCATACTCGCACTCTGCTCACCCTGCATACTCGCACTCTGCTCACCCTGCATACTCGCACTCTGCTCACCCTGCATACTCGCACTCTGCTCACCCTGCATACTCGCACTCTGCTCACCCTGCATACTCGCACTCTGCTCACCCTGCATACTCGCACTCTGCTCACCCTGCATACTCGCACTCTGCTCACCCTGCATACTCGCACTCTGCTCACCCTGCACACTCACACTCTGCTCGCCCTGCACACTCAACACACTGCTGGCCCTGGACACCCACATACTGATCACCCTGTATACTCGCATACTGATCACCCTGCATACTCACACACTGCTCACCCTGCATACTCACACTCTGCTCACCCTGCATACTCACACTCTGCTCACCCTGCATACTCACACTCTGCTCACCCTGCATACTCACACTCTGCTCACCCTGCATGCTCACACACTGCTGACCCTGCACACTCACACACTCCTGACCCTGCACACTCACACACTCCTGACCCTGGACACCCACATACTGATCACCCTGTATACTCGCATACTGATCACCCTGCATACTCACACTCTGCTCACCCTGCATACTCACACTCTGCTCACCCTGCATACTCGCACTCTGCTCACTCTGCATACTCACACTCTGCATACTCACACTCTGCATACTCACACTCTGCTCACCCTGCACACACACACTGCTGGCCCTGGACACCCTGCTACAATACTTAATTGTGGATGCGTTAACAATTGATGTGTGCACTGATGGCTGGTGGTGCGTGTGTTCGTAGAAATTGTGCACTGATGGCTGGTGGTGTGTGTGCCTGGTGGAAGCATGCACTGCTGGCTGGAGGTGTGTGTGCCTGGTGGAAGCATGCACTGTGACGGCTGGTGGTGTGTGTGTGCCTGGTAAAAGTGTGCACAGATGGCTGATGGTGTGTGTGCTTGGTGAAAGCGTGCACTGACGGCTGGTGGTGTGTGTGTGTGTGTTTGTTGAAAGTGTGCACTGACGTCTGGTGGTGTGTACCTGGTGGAAGCCTGCACTGACGGCTGGTGGTGTTTGTGCCCGATACAATGCCAAAATATAAATAGGTCGACAATTGTTTTAACCATTTTCCAGTTGGGGATTAAAGTGCATGGTTCTCACTCTGCAGTCACTAAAGGAAGGAAATACACGAATCGTTCTTTTTCTGGGGTGTCCGTGTGTGGTGTGTTTACAGAATAACACGTTTCTTTTAACACCAGAGAGCCCCCCCCTCCCAAAGTACCTGCACAGTCGATTATATGCGACGCCCCAGAGAAGGGCACCGCCCAACACGTGTCGGCAGAGGGCACGCTGTGATCCTACAATGGCCCTGCAAAGGCATTAAGGTGTGCCCCCGTCCCATTCTCCTGCCCCGTGCTCGGTTTAAAGCAGCCCCCCCCCTACAACGAGATGACCCAGTCAAATAGTGCTTCCTTGCCCCTCTTGCACTGCCCACTGTGTTTACTACAATAGCTCCTCCCTATCCATTGCTGTTCTCTTTAAGCTTCTGTTGTTCTCTTTAAACAGTTTCAAAAGTCGACCAACATTGAGTCAGAGGGAACACTTCAAGTGCTGCTAACAATCAATTCGAGGAACTATAGTTTTAAGTATGTGCGGGAATGGCAATGAGGTGCTGGGGTCGATCCCAAATTCCCTCTCATTCCCACCGCTGGGGTATACTCTGTCGCCGCCCCACAAAGTACTTTCTTTAAGGTGAAATAGAACGTAAATAGCAGCACATGCTTGCGACAAAAAAATGGAAATACGTGGCCCCCAGAAGTGTAAAATTGCAATTGTGCATTTGGACTTTCCTCTCGGTTAATAACGCATTAGGGTAACTGAAAGGGCCGCAGAAGGAGGCAGCATCTCTTGAAATAGGTCTCTGGGTGTCCTGTTGAGATAATAGATTATGGAGAATTCTATTACAGGGCGCCTGCTTTGCAAATCCCACCCTGGCCTCTTTCAGTGAGTTATCACTGTTTCCATCTGCAGAAGCAGCCCCCCACTCCCTTTTATCTCGGAGTCTGCCAGGCTTTTCAAGACCACCATAAACAGTGCAGCCTCAAACACGTGCTTTGGGATTAAAATAAATAATAAAACTAGACCTGGTAAGAAATATAAACATATGTCAGCAAGGGGGGAATCACGTTAAAGGGGCTATAAGAAGCGGGACTGAAAACGATCTGGGGCTGCTCAGGTGACGGACCCATAGAAAGTGACCCTATGACCCTGGATGCAAGCACTGCCACGGGTGCAGAAACGAGTTACACTATGCACATCCTTGGGCGGGTAGCCCTGTTCGCGCTGTGCACAGCTTCCACCAGCACAACTCGCCAAGCAGCACGCGTTCCTAAATCTCAAAGAATATATTCTATGCACGCATGTGAGGTGACTTCACTCTAGCCGTCTAGTTCACTTTGTGTGCCCATACCATGTCCGCCGCTCACCCTCCTCCACTGTCACACTCACGGCCATTGCCGTTCCTTGTTGCCTTGCCGGTCTTTCAGTTAATAGGCGCTTCCAACTTTTTCCCTCAGCGAACTAGCATCCACCTGGAAACCTTTCCAGAGAGGCCATGGACTGTATGGGCTTGGAACCATTTGGCGGTTATACAGCAGCGAGGGAAACTGTGCCTGTTCTGTTATGTATTAGTGAAGTGGCTGCATCAGACAGGGTTCAGAAAGTTCAAAATGCCTAAAGTTCATTAGAAATTACGGAAGTCTGGGAATGTGCATCAGTCTTGCAGTCAACAGCCTGTTCTAGAAACTGTGGGGCAGTGAAGTTTTTAAAAATCTGATTACGTAGACAACGTCTCTCTCCTCCGTGTTCTAGATCATTGAACTGAAACCTACACACATTCAAACAACGGACGGACACACCCCCCTTCCCAGACCCTAAAAAAAAACAGTCAGCACACCATCGCTCATTATTCTTACAGACTGTCACGCAGAGGCAGAAAAAAGACACCCTGTAGCAACTTAAAACAAGAACTACAGTGTGGACGAGCATGTATGAGTCATCTTCTGTGAGCGTCGCCTGCTGCCTCTCGTCATTTAACATTGAACGCGCTCACCGCTGTGAACGCGTTCGCATCATCTGGCTTGCATTACACGGGCACTCTGACTGCTCGTAATTAAGATTAATCACTCTGCCATGCTCGCTCTCGCACACAAAATGCCACATCGGGCACGCGTACATTACTTACAGCCTATCACTTCAAGGCTACTACATACACAGCACAGGGAAGACGAATCACTGACCAGATGCCAGAAAACGCTAAGGAATGTCTGGAATTTCTCTCTCCAAGGCCCTCTTCTTCTTTTTTTTCTCCTTTAACATTAGTTCTCTAACTCCTCCCCCAGGGGGAGGAGTCCGAGCCCTAAAAAGCATCTGGGGTAATGGTATTTACTAAGTGTGGTGAATAGCCCAACCCTTCTCGGACAAACGTGTAATGAGTGCCTAAAAGCAGTTAGAGAAAAACAGTTGTGACAATACAATCCTGCTTATTAAAATTGACAACCAAAATTGGGTAATATCACCTAAGGTGACTGACGAACAAGACTGTCAATCAATCAGGGATTTACAGAGGGCACTACTCACCCATGAGGGTCTCAAGGACTGTAAAGTGCCTGCTCTGCAATCCCACTGATGTAGCAGTAGAGTATTGCACCAGGCACCTAACCTTGTTAATCACTCAGTGGGGAAGGGACATGGGGCAGCCTTGGGGTTTTAAAATCATGGTGGGCAAGGTGAGACTTCAAGTTGGAACACACAAAAAGGATGTTCTTGTTAGTATTTTCTAAGGTGGTGAAGGGAGGGTACAGAAATCGCTATTCCTCACAACATGTCTAGGAGTGTCAGGTATGCGCCAATTACAGCTTATTCTGCACCATGGTTTCGTGTGTGGCAGTACATGTAACCTAACTTTGTACTTCTCCATGGAGAGCAGAATTACTGACTTCAGCCCCTCTATTTGCACCTTATAACAACTTGTTTTGCAAAAAGCTCCATAGCTACAAAGTCTTCATAAGCTGCCCACCACCAAATCCAAAACTGACTTGAGACCGACAACTGTATGTCCAAGGAGAAACAGAAAGATTTACATTCTTTGATTTTTTTATTATAGTACATTTGTAGATTTGGGACCGAAATTAGCATATTCGTTCTCAAAGTATAACCTTGAGTGTAGCAGAAACTCAGTGTAGTGCATAAATGAGGAAATACTAAAATGGTATACATGCATATTTGCCAGCTGGTTGAACCAGAGCGTAGAGTGAAGTGGCATAGAGTGGAGTGGTGTAGGAAAGTGTGCAGAGGTGCAACGGGAGGGACGAACTCGAGCTGGACAACCTTTAATAGGGCAAGCAACGGCGGACTAGGCTCTGGTAGATTTACTTTGGGAGCCAATAGCTTGAAATTTTGCTCTAGATGTGATTAAGTTGGTCATGTTGGATTATGGTATTGCGACAATGAAAGGCCTTGCATCGATACATGATCTAAGTATGTGTACTGAAAAGATGTATTTTTGTCTCCTGGCATTACAGGAGGTCCACTGATAAAAATTACCATTTATAAGCGTGTTTAGTATGTCTGAGGTATGGGTGTCCTGTAGAATTGCAACCTGTGGCGGATTACTACTAAAAGTGGCATAAATAAGCGAAAGTTCCACGGGAACTACCTTAGATCTCTACACAAACTAAAGATGCTGTAAACACAACTCCAATTTAATAAGCAGCATGTACTCAAGCAACTTGTGATCATATCTTGCCAACAGGATCCAGGTAAAGGCACAACCAAGAAGCAAACACAAATACTGCATGGTTTTAATATTCAGTGAGAAGTGAGGCTCAAATTGAAAGAGAATCAGAAATAATCAAAGATCTCACAAGCTGATGCATTACAGAAGAATTGGTTCACTTCTTTGCTCCCGAATACCTCTAGAAATTAAATAAAATCCCATATTCCTCCAAGGGCATTGTGCCAACTCTTAACACCCCCCAGAGAACTAGATATATGTGGAAAAGCTGGCAAGTGCCATCATAAGCGACAAACTTTTTTTTCAACTATACTTCAAAATAGTGATAAGATTACATTTTCTCTATCTCATTCTTATTGAGCCACTAGCAAAAAACTGCCAAGATCGTTTATTTTCAAAACTAAACAGTTCTATACGAGATAAAGGGAAGCCTCACCCACAGGAGGTGATAAAGCTACCTAGAGATTGAAGCCAGAACATTTTTTTTAACTGTGCACTGGAACCACCATTTTACGCTCCTTCAAGGTGCCCTAGCAGAGGGTACCAATCAAAACATCACCAGTCAGTGCCCTACATGTACCCAAACACAAAATCAGGTTAAATGACACACAGCCCACTAAATACATGCCTGGGTCTGAGAGACCACAGACAGTGTCAATAGTCTTCATTCCAGCATTACATGTGAAGAAGCATGTGCTCCTCCCTAGAATCCCAGCTGCCCAAAACCATCAGTCTCTCCATTGCTTGCTTTGAAGCAGCAGTTGCCACCCTCTATCATGGGATGGGCGAATACTTTGGAGGCATACAAGCAAAACCGGAGTTCTGCTGAGCAACACCAAAAGAAAACTATGAGCATACTCTGTGAGCTCACAGATTGTTATGGTCGCGGAATAAAAAGGGCATCATAGAACAGCTCGCTATGACACAGAGTTGCCTTTTTGGCAACTCAGACTGCTTCATCACCCAGGAAGTTGGAAGTAAGGGCGGAGATCATGTAAGAACAGGCACAGAGGCTTTATATGCACTGCTAGGGTAGTGGAAGAGGGGGTGAGTGGAAAGCCTTGAGGGCAGAACTGAGGAGAGTGGTAGACAGGAAAAGCAGAAATCATGTTATGTTGGTCCTGGCAGAGTGAGAGAGTGAGAGAGTGAGAGAGTGAGAGAGTGAGTGAGTGAGTGAGTGAGTGAGCGAGTGAGCGAGTGAGTGAGTGAGTGAGTGAGTGTGTGTGTGTGTACGTACGTACACACAGCCCTGTGGAAAAGACCTTCAGAGAAGAGAGTGAAAATGAAAGTCGTACTTAAATGACAGTAAGGTAACAATGAAAAAGGAAACTGGGAATCAATATGTCTGTATACAGATTCATTTTCCTCCCACTAATCAATACATTTTACTGCAGAACATAGAGCTCAAGAGAGTTGGAGGGCCCGAAGGAGGGAGGGGAGATATGAGTCTACTGAGGGGTTTTCTATAGCTCTAGCATACTCTCTCTCACTTGCTTATGTGCGGCCACAGAAATTAGGCTTTGAGAATTAAACTCTGGACAGGGTTCTAAAAGACAGTCCATGAAACTCACGATTACCTGCTTGGCCTAAGTTTTCAGAGCTTGAGGTACAGCATTAGGCTGCCTATGAGGCTGTTACGATGACAGCAGATGATGTTTAGACAAGACAAGGGCTGACCCAGAAGAGCACTATGCTGCTTATGAAAGTGTTACTGATATGATGGAGAACTTAGAACGTTTGCCTATTTCATTCCAGCAATTCTGTGGTGCTTGTGGACACAGGTGGAGCGTATTGAAAACGGAGAGCATTAGACTCAAAAGGTCAAGACTACAGTTTGCTTGTTAAAAGAGCCATGGTAATGTAAGCAGATTGTGTGTCACAATATCAATAACAAAAATATTATCTGATATAACCACTGTGGCCTAAATTTAATTTACAAAACTGTTGTTCCTTTGGGTGTAGATTTCATATTATGTTCTTCCAATTTTTTCTGTTTACATTTTTATAAAAAATGAATACCCCCTCTATTTATTTTGCAATGTATATACTTGAGAAACAGAAATTTAAGCTGAAACGATGTATTTTTATAATACATACAATTTTAGCAGCACATACGTTTCCAAACATCTTGATTCCAATTGACAACGATTTTTGAATTGCTGGTTGTACAAGCAGGAAAAAATATGTAAAATAGAGTTTGCTTAAAAATACAATATAGAGTTAAGTAAAATAAAGAAAAAATATGGCAACAATAAGAAATTAAAATTTGGACAGGTGACTTCCTTAACCTAAAATGAATAAAGAGTGATGTGGAGCATGGAGCAGAAGAAAGTGGGAGAATTACATTGACTCGGTAGTATAGGTTCAATGGACATCGATATTGTGGGTGGGTATAAGGCATGACTTTTACTATCTACCAGTGTGTGGTATTAAGGTGTGCTTTATAAGATGATGATGTTTTCCAGGAAGGTTTTGACTTTTGCATTAGTCAGCATTACAGCTGGTGCTCTCAGAGCAGGCACTCAAGAGATGAGATCCTGCTAGTCGAAGTCAGGCTGTTCAAGGTACCTGCAGCAGTGTCAAACGGGCGCCAGCTTACTCTCTGGAGTGGCGCGGCCAGCTCCTCCCAGCAGTCCCGCGGGCAGATCTCTCGATGTGGCTAGACCCGCTGGTCGCAGCCTCACTCCAGTCCTGGTCGATGAACCAAAGTATTTGTGTAAAGAGAGGATGCTGGGACCAAATCATCACATGATACTACCTTCCGAATGACACAGACTCTTCAGGTGCAATCGATCTACATCACGACGGTCCCTTTTGGTATACGTGGTCACCGAGTTCTGGAACACTAGTCTCACAACTACTATAACGGTGGACCCTTCTAGTATATGGTGTCACAGCAACAAGGCTGTCTGGGCTTGGCGACTTCCGCACAGCGCTGGATATTTGGCTCAGTCTACGGTTACCATGTCCTGGCATACGAGGGTCACCAAAAACAGTCCTGTACATGGGCTATGGCCCGATAGGTGCACATCCAAATCCTCATACTTCGCACAGGGAGTTCTCACCGCAGTGCTCCCCGCAGACCTTGCTCCCTCAAACGATCTCTTCCTCACAGGGCACACCTGTCCTTGCAAGCAGGCAGGCACTGGTGCTCCAGGCTCCAGGACAGGCGGTCTTAATTTCACTGGGTGATAGCCCCTCTCCCAGAAGGGGGAGTAGCAGGCCTTGGCTCTCAATCCTGGTCACAGGCAGAAGTGTTGCAGAACTTCCCCTTCTAACACAGCGCGTCTGGCTGCTTGGCAGCGAACACATTTTTGGGGACTCACTCCCCCTTTATGATCCTTTTACCGAAACCAAATGTGATTTAGGGTCCGAGCCTTTGAAGTTTTATGTTGGGGTTCTGCTTCTTTTGAAGTGTACACTTCTCTTTCTTCATGAAAGATGTCTGCCAAAAAAGGCAAGACTCCAAAGCGGATTGTCCAACCACAACACTCACAGGAGTGAGCAGAATTCACACCTGGATGTCGGCCACAGTGTAAAGTGCATCAAAAGGTTAATCCCAGAACCTCAGCACTACTCTTTATGATTACCTTAGCAGCCCTATTTCTCTTCATGAAACGTGTCCAGGCCCCTTCCTTGTGATCTATCACTGAATCAGAGAGCAGTCTTTTGAAGTGTGGAGGGAGTGTCTTCCTTTTCCCTCTAGTGTGTGTTCCACCCAGCTCACAAGAATGCAGCAATATACAATCTGTCTGGGGGAGGCGGATTCCTCTCCTCCTCATGCCTTCCTCAGGCAGGCCTGGCTTCCTAGAATGGAACCAGGTTCCTCCATATAATCTACCATTAGAGGGACACTTACTTAATGTACATTCACAGCACACTTACAGTCCAGCACTAGTCCTCCATGCACTGTACTATTACATGAACACATACATTAAGTACACACACTCAGTCTGTTCACACCGTTCAGCATTGAACTTTTCTATATTTAACCAGGGTGTGTTATTTGCGAACATGCACACACTGCCATCAGGCACACTCACCATGTGAGCGCTGCACAACACTTTTCCCTTTATGTATTGTACTTCACCCAGGTACATATACACCCAGCACACGCTCTCATTGCACATGCAATGCAAAGCATGAAGTCTTTTATGACATGCATTCCTCACAGGCATACATACACTCAGCACATGCACTATGTTCACACGTACTAAACAGTAATGCTCTAATCCTGTACTATACCCTTCCCAGGCACACATACTACCAGCGCAGAGGGAGTACTCCTGCTCTACGCAGCGCTCCACATCTACCTGATGTGGGCCAAGGGTGAGTTTAACACTCAGCAGCTGAACTTTTAAAAAGGGGAGGGAGTCTGTAGGCCTCACTCCCATAACTAAGGGTAATAAAGTCCTGTTCACCATAGCGGATAACACCATATGCTGCCACCACCACCTTTGTGCTGCTTAACTCCTGGTGAAGGTGCCAACCTTTCACCACTATGAGGGTAGCGCTTTGATGCCCCCTGTAGGAGAGTAGGGTCTGCTATCCTATGGTCACCCCAATTTTTGCTTTTTGCTTCACTGGTTTTCGACTTAATGTGGCTGTGGGCCTGCTAATCAGACCCCCAGCCTGCTGTTCTCTCTCTAAATTCACAGACATGTACTATAGGTACATAACCAATTTGGTACTGGACACCTTGTCAGCCCCTATCCAGTGCACACTAGGTGCCAAGGGCATAGGTGCATCCAAGGCCTACCAGGGGCTGCAGCATATCCTTTGCCACCCCTGGCTGGTACTTAAATCGACACAACTGGCTGTTCCCACAGCTGGGGCAAGGTGGTGTACTCACCCCTTGCTTAGATGTAGTATACCTATGTCTAAACCTATATCTGGACACATCTATACCTATCAGTCACTCCTATAGCAGGCCTTTACAGTCCTGGAGGCAGAGTGCTTGGTTTTATGTGAGATGGTGCTCTAGCATGAGCTGAGCCTGTCTGCAGAGTTGGGACCAATTCCTTAATGCTGTTCCAGTGATACTGCCATACCATATACTCTTAAGTGCATTATAATCCTCGCGGTTATTGCAACTCTGGTTTGGCTTTATCAAGACATGTCGTGTTTGGTGTCATACACTTTGGAATACTATCCCCTCGCGAGTCCTGGTGATGGGGATAGCATCCCGCCCTTCTAGAGGGAGAAGACATGTTACTTTACTGAAAACGCAGTTAATCCTAACCAGAGCCCCAGCATCACAAAATGGACGCTGCTGCCACAGACACATGTCTGGCCTCCTGCTGCTGACCAAAACTTGGCAGAGGACGCCTGGACAAATGGTTTCCTGTCACAGGGAGGTGTCACACCACCCCAGACAGTAGATAGTGGATTGTAGCAGGGAGGGTTGAAAGAAACTAGACACTGCCTGGGGCGCACAAGGTGTCCCTGGGCAGATTCCAGTCAAACCGGTTCTGGGGCACTCCTACCCCGGTCTTGGCGCGAAGCTGGACAAAGGGAAAGGGGTGTAACCACCCCCTTCCCAGGTCCCACCCATAGGAGGGACCTAGCAGGTAATCCAGCCCCTTGATTTGACTTAAAAGTAGGAGCTGTGCAGATGCACATCCGATTATCCTGACTGAAACTTATGAAACGAAACTCTGGACCCTTCGACATCCCACTCGACGTGGAAGACTGAAGAATCTCCCTTGTGGTCAAGGAGTAACCACCCTGTGCAAACAGGCACCATCCAGCACCTCGACGTTTGCTTTGTTGCAGTTCCCGCCGGAACTTGAGCGACAGAGATCGACAAGACTCAGCGTGCCTGCCTTCTAACAGCCCGATCCACAGTCCCTGCAGAGCTGATACCTGTGGAGGCGACCTGAAGCGTGGGGCCGGCCATCTTGGAAAAACCTACGAAGCGCTGACCGTGCAGCATCCGAGGCTCCCTCGAAGCTGTGCATTGGAGTCTGAGAAGCTCCAGCCCCGAGCAGCTTGTGCACCGAAGCTCACCCCTCCACACTCGACGAGTGCTGCGTGGGGCCCTTTTGCATTTTCCTGCTCGACGCCGTTGGTCCGGTCGCTTGCCCGTTGGCTAGTGGCCACAGTACCGACGAACCTTTGAATTTGCTCAGCTAGTCTGGTTGCTCCAGACTGGTCCCCACTCCCCTGAAAAGGAGCACCCGGTCAGACCTTGCTGGTCCGAGTATTAAGCCATCTTCAAATCCTGCATGGGTTGCATTTGCCAAGGCCTGTTGACTCCGATCTTGAAGCCGACACCGCCGACAGCGAGAGCCTTCGTGGGACAGCTCGTGATTCACTCCAGGACATCCTTGGTGCCCCAGAGACCACGTGGCAGCGGAGAGAAGCTACACGACATCGACCTGATTGCGCCCGACATTGCCTGGTTCCTTCCTGGTCACTGGCTAGTGACCCAGACTCTGTCCCCTCTGCTTTCAGGTACTCTACAACTTCGATCCACCCTTGGATCGCACCGGACACTTCTCTTCTGGACGCCTGCAGCATCTTCATCTCCAGGCACCCTAGATCTTCGTGACGAAACCCGACACATCTTTGCACCTGTGCACCCGCTTCCTGTGGGTGAGGTAACTCTTGAACGCCGGTGCTCCTGTAGTGGTTTACACCTCTAGTGTCTACCTCTAAAGTTTTGTCCTTCTAGTCCAGTCGGAAGACTCTTAAAACTGTAACTCGATAACTTTTACGCACCATTGACTTTGCATTGGTGCATGCGTGTTCTTTAGGCACTGCACCCGAATCACGCGGGCTACTCCCGTCCTAACTGCTGTTAGTCCAGTGTAGTCCAAGCGATTCACAAGGCCCTAGGCCTTACCCCTGATCGATTAGTGATTGTTATACCACTTTTTTGATATATGGTTTGAGTGGCCACCGGCCTCATCCATAACTGTGCAACTTGTGTATGTTATACTATGCTTTTATTTAAACGCTTGTGCTTCATTGCTCATAAAGAGTAGTGGGAATTATTCTAAGAATAAATACATATATTTTGATAATATATAACTTGTGTGGTGTCCTTTCATTTGATATTACAGGATTGTATATGGTCAAAAAGCTGGCTTCACTCGCCCTCTGAAGTTAAAGCCTTTAGGCTGCTTAGTCCATGCTACCCCTAGGATAGCTTGTCTATAAGGTTGACTTACAACCACCACCATAAGGGATTGTTTGGACTGATATAAGGTGCCCCCAGGACTGGAGACATCATACATCAGGCCAACTTCTCACACCCCCCTCCTAGTCCAATAAGACCGCAATCTGTGAAACAGGTCTATGTCATGGAGCACACGCATGATCCGTGTACACCTAGAAACCCCCCCCCCAAAAAAAATCTGCATTAGGGATTCAGACACTCAGGTACGTCTTTATCATGCAGAGGACTTTTCCATACCAACAGTATAGTTGTGATGTAGGTGTCGTAGAGGGTTCATTTTAGTCCGACAAGCTTATCGCAACCCCATTTTGATTCAGCTGAGCGTGATTTTATGGTTCTCTTTTTCTTTGAGATCAAGAACTTTAAGCTTTAAATTTCTCCTCTTGTGGTATCGCGCATCATTCAGGAGTCATGAGGTTGTTTTCTTTTCAGCCTCACTGATTTAATTAAGGTGGACGTTAACCGATACTCTCTAGGTTAAGCAGAGCATCGTGATTAGGCAATTTCTCTGGGCACTTGCCACACCACCTGGATTTCATGATATTAACTCAAGTGGGATGATATTTTTGTAAACTATATTTAGGCCACAATATTTTTGTAAGATGATATTTCAGCCATGATATTCTGATAAGGCAGCTATAAATAATAAAAAAAATACACATGTTCAGTTCCTAAAACCGAGGACAGCATTACACCTCAGTCTTGGGACAAAGTTTGTCGGGAGAGGGTAGGTGTAGAAGGGGGGACAAGTGAAATCCAAGAAGAACAACTTTCCTCTTAGAACAAACAACATAGCTTCCATGTAAACAACCCAAAATAAAATAATTCACATTAATAAAAAATACAGATGTATTTATTAGTGTCCTAAAAACATGACATTTTCAGCTTCAATGAATACTTCAATATGTTGTAAAACAATGTTTTTGGTACAGGGCCTTAAGAGCAGGGTATTTTGCATATTCTTTCAAACCCCACAACTCACAGATCAAGGACAGAGAATAAGTAAACAGGTACATAAGGAGTGACTTCAGAAAAAGGACTCTTCTGATCTGTTCACCTCTCTGGCAGCTGAAACATCACTAACCTTATTTAGCTTCCAGCTACATCTTTTCTACATACAATGTTAATCTCTAGCATCTGGATCTAGGTCTTTTTGACGTTTTTCCTTTCTGCTCCTGCTGACTTGTGCTTGTGTTATTTCTGACCAACAACTACTGATATAACAATGGTCCAATGCTACAACTTCACACAACCCAGCTCATCACTTCTACTACATTTATCAACATTCAAAGAGCAGAGCTGTCAGACAACAAACAGCATGTGAAAGAGAATATTTGTCATTAAGATATAAGAACATACCTCAAAGTCCGCCTTTAATGCGGTTTCAAGTATTTTTTCTAGTTCCATTTTCATGGACAGTTCCAGCTCCTGCCGGATAACCTCTTGAAACTGAGACATCCCGCCACCGGACATTGCCTTGCTAAAATCTGTAAGCAACAAGGAGAAAACAATAATATTAGAAATACGCTCGTCTCAAAACGATACAACAGTTAACAAGTACAGTTTCATCGTTTACATACACCGTCATGTGGCAAAATGATTCCTAACCATAACATTGTTATATTTTTATCAAGAGAAAAAGTGGTTAGTATCTGAAAATTAAAAAAATGTGTGTGCACAACAGTGGTAGGAATTATAAACTTGTGCAGACTGTGGCACTTGAAAAACCGATGAAATCATAAGAAGAACAATGCTCTTGTCCATTAATTGTACGGCAAACTTTTGCATGAAGCAAAAAGGTGCCTTTATAAAAGAGGCAAATAGTAAACCAGGGCTACAAACTTGCTTAGGAGCATAACCTTGCTGAAGGTAATGCCACCTACTCCAGGCCTAACGCTATATGAGGATATATGGCAAGATTTGTAAAAGTTTAATTGGAAATCCAGACCAAGCAGATCGCTTAGCACACATCGCCACAGCAGATTCTATATATCACTATTGTTCCTCGTTATCTGTATAATGCACTTCCACTACTGGTGTTGTCTTTCAGCGTCTTTTTCTCGACTGGTTGCTTGGAGGTAAGTAACCTGCCTGTCTTGTTCAAAAGGTTGCATGCTGCAGCCTGCGTACTTCATTCAAACGGTGGCAGGCTGGAGTCGCATGCCTTGTCCGAATGACTGCAGGTCGATGCCAGCATGCTGTGCCCTGATCGGGTTAAGCTGAAGCAATGAAAGGATGGAAGAAAGGGTGCTTAAAGAATAGCCTCAATGAGAAGGACTTGATGTTGTGGCTGAGGCACTAAGGGGTGCTTGGAGAAGACTGGATGGATAGATGAGTGCTGTGCTGAGGCGTGCTTTGTTCAGAAAGCATGCACTGACATGCCGGTCCCCATTCACAATAAGCATTGGAAAAGCCCTAAGGCCTCCAGTGTGGGATTTATCAGCTTTGCAAATTCTTTTTGGACATGGTGTCCAGCATGGCTAAAAAAACAGAAAAAGACCCAATGATGTGGCCACGTAATTCTGTATTGGAATGCACATACAAAATGATGCCCTCAATATCGTTTTGTTTGTTTGTTTTTTAAATCTTTCATAGGAGGAGCAAGTGGAGGGAGCAGGTACGGGTAAGCAACACAGAGGGCTAGGGGAGCTGCACAATGGGAGAAGCGAATACCACACGAGACAGGACATGGGGCAAAGGGAGTAGACCGTGGGCAAAAGAGCGACATCCTAAGACGTTCCATGGAAACATTGATATAGCCGTGTGGCACCATTTTTAGGACTATAACAATGCCCCCAAAATGTTGAATGGAAAATGAAAGCGAGAATATTAAATGTATTTATTTCAAAGATGGTGCCTCATCGGAGAACTTAATCTTCTGATTGTATGGGTGGACTACCATGCAGTATTGTGTCTGATCAAGCGGTTACAAGAACACACACCACTATGAAATTTACATGGTTAAAACTAATGTAGGCATATATGCATATATGTCCGAACGAAGCTGCAAGGGTCACATTTGGGCAGGCAAAAGTATAAAGTATACACACTTTCAGCAACTGAAACTGTTGAAATACAGCAATTGTTTTTATCGTTGGCATAAATCTCACACCCAAATTAAAAAGTGGTGGTATAAATGCTGCCATTTTAATGAGGAATATTCTTTTATGCAAGTTACTGACCCCATGAAGCTTACATCTAGAAGGTAAAAAAGATGACAAGCAGTAACCTATCCACTCACCCCCAAAACAATTACGCAGATTGATTACTTTTGAGTAAAATCAAAAACTCTTGCTGCCAGGTCAACCAGCTGTAGGGGTCGGTCATCAAGTAACATGAAAAACCACCACCAATACAACTGCTGCTCTCATCGTTCACTGTGCGTGCTAAAGAGGATAAATAGGGGAGGGAGATTATCCATCACAAAGATGCTCACTTTTACATGCAGACCCAGACAGAAGTCTCTGTTAAACGGCCAATCACGTTTCCAATCACACTCCGTCAATTTCCTCTTTATCAGCCGAATCAATTTAGCCCCTGCAAGGATAACGATTTCCGATGCAGACACCAACCTGTTGGGAACTAGAACTCGCACACCCACACCAAGTCATTTGTCACAGGCCGTTCTTATGCTGGATGCTATAAAAGTCTGTAACAAGTGAAACAAGAGCACGGCTGTGGTAGGGCCAACACTGGGCCAGCTAAGTGGCCCAGACCTCCTATTATGGTTAATCTTTTGCCTTCTAAAGAGTCTGTCGTCAGCTAGGATGACAGTACCTGAAGCACCTTCACTGGCGCAAACCCTGATGGGCCTATTGCAATTTGGCAAATGCATGGGAGTGCCTTTTCGAATTACTGGAAGAGTTGCTAAAGATTGGCAAATATTTGTACATTTTACTGTTTTTGAAGAAAGTACACTCCCAGATCATCCACTTTAAAAAAACATTTCATGCCCGAACTCTACAAAAAAAAGAGTATACTTTAAGGACAGGCTTGCTACCCCATTAGCACCAGTAAAAATGTGTGTGATGGAAGAAATGTTCAAATATGAACTATGGAAGTACAAACAAGTGTAGCAATGTCAGTTTGTTCAAAGACAAACGTACACTGGGTCACTGAACTCCTTACATTTTTTTTATAAAGAAAGATTTAAAAAGAAAAGACTGTGCAAATATAAAAAATTGATTTAACTAGTTACTGAGTAAAAATGGTAAACAGAAGGAAAAGAGGGCCAGCTAAACATCAAATAATAATCCAGCAACTTCTAACTGAATTTATTGGTTACATAAAAATGTAAACATACCCAAGTGTGCTTGACATTAATCAAAACGCATAAAGCAAATGTACAAAACAGATTTAATGTTGTCTACGCCTACTGCCCAGAAGTGTAGAGAGAGAGAGCGAGAGAGCAGTTTCGGTTTGCCGTATCGTCAATAAAAGACGACGCACCTAGAAGGAGCCCGTCCCAGGTGGACAACTAAGAATTTAAATGAAAGCTTCTGGTAAGAGACATGCTTTCACGCTACATGTACCAATATTCTTTGAATTCCAAATCCATTACAGGTAAATGTCACAGGAACACACCCTTTATATAAAGAAAGAAGCCCGTCATAGAATCTGCTAAATTGAACATTAACAATCTATCCACTGCCTTTCGATAGCAGTGAGTCAGTCTGGCCTCTAGACCGGCCGTTGACAGTTCATCTTCCATTGTCCTTCTCCCTTACGGACTTTTCCCCTATTTCATTGTAGGATTCTGAGCATACCCTTAGAGCCTGTAGGTCAGGGTCCCCCGACGGCCCCTGTCCTCCCCGAATCTTGGGTGCGAATGCCCATAAACCCCACCCTGAAAGTGTTAACCAACAACTCATTGAGCCAGTCCTCTGCTCTCAGTTGCTGGAAGAATGCCAGGTTGATCCCAGTGCTCAAAAAACTTTCAGCCGAAAAGTCAGTCCGGGCCATTACAAGCCGATTTCCCAGTTACCAGCCTTTGCTAAGATCTTCAAAAAATGTGTCAATCTCCAACTTTCCTGTTATCTCAATAACCAGTCGCAGCATCCTTCACAATCAGGATTTCGACCCGGACACTGCACTGAGCCTGCTTTGGTAGAGGTCTCAGATACTAGTACACTGGCTGTGGACAACAGGAAGAAAGTGGCCTAGCTGCTTTTAGACCTTTCAGCATCATTTGATACAGTCTCCCATCCTATACTAATGCAACGCTAGCTGGACAACGGGTTGTGAGAGACAGCCCTGGCCTGGCTGCGTTCCTTTTTAATCAAACAGATATCAGCGAGTGTAGATGCCGCCATTCGCTTCAGACTCTAAATCCATAGAGTTTGGGGTTCCCCAGGGCTCTACCTTGAGCCCGACTTTGTTCAATGTCTGTATGTCTCCTCTAGCAACCCTGGTGGAATCCTTTGGAGTGCAGCTTAACTCGACGCACAGGTTATTCTAACTTGGAATGGGAACATGCCCAATGCAGATTTGAAGCATGTCGGTCAGCAGTGTTTCAATGGATGAGTCAGAGTAACCTCTGGAGGAGATAGGGAAGTACTTCCTTCTCGGCGTTAGCTGCTGCAAGTTGGAATACCCTTCCCTTGCATTTTCGGGCGACTAGGGATGTGGGCTCTTTGAAACGTAGCTTAAAAACTTCAATATTTAATGATGCGGTTTAGATTTTGGCCCTCCTGTGGCAAGACATTAGGTCTATTGCACCTGTAGCGCCAGGAAACTCTATAGAGTAGCTGCACGCTTTACAGTCTCTATTTGATTTGAAACTAGCGGACATGGCAGAGGTCAACAAATAATAATCCAGCAACTTCTAGCTGACTAGGTATGTTTACATTTTTATGTAACTGATAAAGAGGGCTTGACATTAATCAAAACGCATAAAGCAAATGTACAACACATTTAATGCGGCCACGTCTATTGTCCAGGAAGTCTAGACATAGAGGAAGAGCAGTTGCTGCTGCCATATCATCTATAAAGAAGACGCACCTAGATCGAGGCCTCCCAGGTGAACAACTAAGAATTTAAATGAAAGCTTCTGATAAGAGACATGCTTTCACTGCTAAATCTGCCAATATTCTTAGAATTCCAAATTAATTTCAGGTACATGACGCAGGACCATGCCCTTCATATTAAAAAAAGAGCCTGTCAGAGTCTGCTAAATTGAACATCAACAATCTAGTGGACATGGCAGATACCTTAAATACACACAAATGTGCAGCATGTATGTTTAGAAGTCCTGAAATGTGCCAACATGTTATCTTCTAGCCACATGGTAGAGTTCAGGAGTCTGAACCGCACAGGATATGCTGGCCTCAAAGAACCAACAGCACACCCTTTATTTAGATTAAGTGGTCTCTCGCTGAAGTAGCTGGCTTTTCATATCACACCAGCAGTCTCATGTCTGTACAGAGCCAACATAACATCAGTGGTTGAAAAGGTTAAGCGGGATCTGCTCTGGTTGAAAGGTTTGTATGTTTCATGTATGGGCGGGAGAACAGTGATTAAAATAATAATCATACCAAGACTCATTTAAGTGTTTCAAATTAAAGTGGAAAATGGGACCTTCCAGATTCTGCAGCAGTCTATTCTGAAATTTGTGGTAAGAGAAGCCCGCAAAGTTATCAGTTATATGAATTGAAATAGCTCACCATTTTCGATTGAATTAAGGGCACATATCAGAAGTTTTTGCAGTGTTTGTGGATAGTGACAACTCAGCACCCACAAACATCTAGGAAAACCAATTGACAGTTTTATTGAAACACTTTGTTTCTCAGGCCTTTTGTGAAAAATAAGAAAGGATAGGTTATTCAAAATAATCTAACCAAAAACAAACACAAAAATATGTAACTTATAAATAAACACCCTTGCCTGAATGAACACCATCCATTTAAGAAAAGTCGCAATTCAATGCTGAAAAAAAAAAAAGTAGGTCACCAGTATCACTGCTGAACGGAAGGGCACTTCCCATTTCTCCCCTGCATTGAAGAATGTCCACTGACTGCTGACCAAACAACATTTAAACACAAGCCCTTAGGCTCATCAAGATCAGGTGTACGCTTACGAGTTATTAATGCAGTATGCATAATCAAGGCACCTACAGTAGGCAAACCAAAACTGACTTTCTTTTAATCCAAAAAGGCATCAACTTTTTGTGAGCAAGACACTTTGTTTTGGAGGTTCCTAATTATGAAATTAATTTATCATATAAAGAATTATGCAAAGAGTGCCTTCTGCAACCTGAAACTTCTGAACAAAATCAAACCCTACCTACTGCTGAATGATCTTAAATCTGCCACGCAAGCGCTGGTGCTATCCAGATTAGACTACAAGAATGCCATCCTCAAAGGCACTGCAAAATCCCACCTTGCACTTCCTAAAACAACTCTCAATGCAGCAACCAGAATGGTCAAAGGAAACAAAAAATATGACCACATCTCTGCTGCCTTGAATGAACTGGCTCCTTATTGAAGCTCACTGCAGCTTCAGAACGGCTTGTTTTACTCACAAAGCCCATCACATTGGGAAACCAGCCTACCTCGCCTCAAAACTCAAAAAGGCAGGTCAGCCGAAGAAACCGAAGAAGCACAAACACCTTACTCCTTATCCCACCCAAAGTGCACAAACGAAAAACTATGGCACGTCCCTTCTCGAGCAACACCCCCAAAATCTGGAACTCCAGACCTACACATATCAGGATGAATCCCTCCTTCAGCTTCAAGAAACAGCTAAATGATCTCCTCAACCAGCATCTGAACTAGTGGATGGCAACTGACCAAATAGACAGCTCCCCCCCCCCCCAGTTTCCCCCATATCTTCTCTCCCTTGTGCTCAAAACTGGTTTAATCTGATTCATCTCAACTGTGAGCATGTACTGATGTAGGGTTCTCAAGGGAGATAAATATTGGACTAATACATGAAATTTATGCATCGGCCTGAGCAGTAGGATATGGGCTTCTGCGCTTCATTTCGTAGACTTTAAAATCCCAGCGTTAAAACAGGAGAGCCAAACAGATGGGCATGGTATTCAGGGTCTGAAGGACAGCTCCCTCACAGTTTTCCATTCTCTAATAATGGCTAAAAAAGTCTATTGTGGTTTAGATTTGGGAAGAAAGAGGAGGAACAGATCACGCACTTGCCCTCATACCCTTCTAGTGTGCTCCCCAGGACAACTGAATGGAAGGATAGGAGGAGGCCGATATAATCCCACTGCTCAAGATTATTTCCAGCTCCAAAGGACAAATAAAATTCTTAGTAGTTTAGAATGCCATCGTATACACATTCCAAACTGGCTTCTTAGCAGATGCACAAAGTCCCGGTTTTTGCCATTTATTTTGACGCAAAGTTACAGCTCCGATTTGTCCTCAAGAATGAGACTTGCACTTAGCTTTTTTCATGTAATTTCTTTCCTAAAATAGTTAATACATTTCCTGAAATTAATATAAATATTGAGAGAGAATTGGTTTCCTGAATGGATCAACTAGGAACCAATGTTATTTCTATGATTTGTTTACACTATATTTTTAAAACCTGGACTGTCAAAACAGCAAGGTGCTTTTTAATTTTCCGAAGTGTTGGACAGAAATAGTTTCATATTTTTATGACCAATCTTCTAATCACTCACACCTTACCAATTTATCACACCCAGTCTCCACATAGGCTAAACATTTTCCCCATACAAAACTTTGAGCCTTTCTTTTTTTTGCTGGACATGCCGAAGGTGAGATTATGATTGAGGAGACATTAAATTAGTAGTGGACAGAGACTGACAAATCTGAGGAGTTTGTCTACAGGTTCCGATTTAGTTAGAAAACCATTAACAGCCACCACGAGATTTGGGGAAATGAGGCAGAATAGAGAAAGCCCAACAGAGGTCTCTGGGATTTTTCATGTAATCCCATGAACGAAGACGTAAGTAAGGAATGCGTGTTGAGGTCAACACCTAAACACGCAAGAAAGCCCCATGGTTCACCGACGAACTCAAGAGCTCCAAGAAGAACTGCCGAGCCCTCGAGAAAGTCTGGAGAAGAGAACCAACACCGGACAACATGACCACCCTCAAGCTCGCCTCCCGGAAGCACCACCAACTGATCCGCGCCACCAAGAAAACTGCATTCAAGGACCGGCTGGACAACAACGCACACAACTGCAAGGAACTCTTCAACATCGTGAAAGAGCTCTCCAACCCCAACGCCGGAAACAACGACATCACCCCATCGCAAGACCTCTGCAACTCCCTCGCCTCCTACTACCACAACAAGATCGCGGACATACACAACAGCTTCAGCATTCAACCGACGCACGCCACGACCGCAGCAACGCCTCCCACCACCACCCTCCGCGCCTGGACTCCGATCAGCACCGAAGACACCGTCCGCATGATGAACTCTGTCCACTCCGGATCTCCGACCGACCCCTGCCCTCACCACGTCTTCAACATGGCCGACGCTGTCATCGCACCCCACCTGTGGGACATTATCAACACCTCCTTCGACACCGCCACCTTCCCTGAGAGCTGGAAGCACGCCGAACTCAGCGCTCTTCTCAAGAAACCCACAGCGGACCCCACCGAACTCAAGAATTACCGCCCCATCTCGCTCCTCCCGTTTCCAGCCAAAGTCATCGAGAAGACCGTCAAACAGCTGGCCGCCTTCCTCGAGACGAATGGATCCCTCGACCCTTCACAGTCTGGCTTCCGAGCCAACCACAGCACCGAGACCGCCCTCATCGCTGCCACCGACGACATCCGAGCCCTGATGGACAACGGAGAGACAGCGGCCCTCATCCTCCTAGACCTCTCCGCGGCTTTCGACACTGTCTGCCATCGCACCCTAGTGCAGCGCCTCAGCAACGTCGGAATCCAGGAGAAAGCACTGGAGTGGATCATCTCCTTCCTCGACGGAAGAACACAGAGAGTCCGCCTACCACCGTACAAGTCAGAGGCCACCGAAGTCATCTGCGGCGTCCCTCAAGGATCCTCGCTGAGCCCCACCCTCTTCATCGTCTACATGAGCCCCCTCACGGCCATCGCACGCCAACACAACCTCAACATAATCTCCTACGCCGACGACACCCAGCTGATCCTCTCCCTGACCAACGACCCGCCGCCGCCAGAGCCAATCTGCACGAAGGGATGAAAGATGTAGCCGAGTGGATGACGACCAGCCGTCTGAAACTGAACTCAGACAAGACGGAGGTCCTCATCCTGGGCTCCTCACCCTCCGCCTGGGACGACGCCTGGTGGCCCCCCGCCCTAGGCTCCGCACCCAAACCGACGGACCACGCACGCAACCTGGGCTTCATCCTTGACTCCTCCCTCTCCATGACCAGACAAGTCAACGCCGTCTCCTCGTCGTGCTTCAACATCCTACGCATGCTTCGGAAGATCTTCTGGTGGATCCCCACCGAGACCAGGAAAACCGTCACCCAGGCCCTCGTCACCAGCCGACTGGACTACGGCAACGCCCTCTACGCCGGTACCACCGCCAAGCTCCAGAAGAGACTCCAGCGGATCCAGAACGCCTCAGCCAGACTCATCCTCGACATCCCACGAAACAGCCACATCTCCGGACATCTGAGAGACCTGCATTGGCTCCCCGTCAACAAAAGAATCACCTTCCGCCTCCTCACCCACGCACACAAAGCCCTTCACGATCAAGGCCCGAGCTACCTCAACAGCCGAATCAACTTCTACGCTCCCAAACGCCACCTCCGATCAGCCAGCCACGCCCTCGCCGCCGTCCCCCGCATCCGAAGAGCGACAACAGGAGGAAGGTCCTTCTCCTACCTGGCCGCCAAGACCTGGAACTCCCTCCCGACCGACCTGCGCCTGACCCAAGACCACCTCTCCTTCAGGAAGAAGCTCAAGACCTGGCTGTTCGAGCAGTAACGGCACCCCCCCCCCTCCCCCAAGCGCCTTGAGACCCCACGGGTAAGTAGTGCGCTATATAAATGTCTTTGATTGATTGATTGATTACAGTCTTCAATGATCAGTGAAAAGGAGACTGATAAGACTGACCCTAAGCCCATACTCAAGACATCAGCATGAAGGTTGTTTTAGCACAAACGACTGCCAGGCTACTGTTTGGAGGTTTTTAGGATCTATATAAACAAGATTCTGAAGCATTGCCAGAAATTTAAATACAAATCAAACACCACTATGATCTTAACGTATAAGCCCGGAGCAAGCCACATTGTTGCCGACCATGCAAAAATGTGGTTAGGGAAAAGGATACCATTGAAATCCAGTCGGGGACAACAGGATTTTAAAAACACCAGAAGAGTAAACAGGTAGCTTTGGCTCTTGAGAGAGAAAAGCAAGAAGAGGGTTTGCAGGATAACATTAGTTTGAGACCAGCTTACCGCATTACTACAGCATTCCTGACCACCGCAATAGACTCCGTTGCCATAATGGGCTGTATTGGCCATGCAACACCCATTATTGGATCACTGACCAGAGTCGAATGAGATGGCCAATAACAAGGGATTGGGTACTTAATGACAGACTGCTTGTGGAAATGTACATAAAGCGAACAGAACATTACCTCATAGGAGGGCAGAACATGGCTTTGGTTGTAGAGTATGCAAAAACCATCTCCCTCACCACAGGCTCTACCTTCCCTCCACCTGCAGCCTACTCTGCTGAATAATGACACCTGTTGCGGAGGTCTCGCATGCTGCCATTCATGCCCTCCACTTCATTCAGTGACAGTGTAAACCATGGAATGAGAAGGTCCCACGAGCCCCTACTTCTCCCTCTATTCTGCCAACTACTTTTAGCTCTGGCTGCCAGAGGAATTTGGAAGGGTAAACGGAAAGGAAGGGGAGTGCAAAGAATATGTGCCCTCTGTTCACAACCTTCACTTTCACTGATTGGCAATAACGGTGGGAGCCAATTAAAGACATAATCCACCTCTCCCTTCTAACAACCACAGCTTCTGCCACTATCACTCCATGACGCCTCTCCTCAAAACACAAGGAAGAGTGATGGACAATGGGAAATTTTTTAGAAATAAGGCAAAACAAATTATTCTTAGCACTCCTTATATCTTGACTTACTCCACTGTTTTTCAGGACCTGCTCCACCCCTGTTGGTGCAAGCTGAAGGCAAGCTCCAATAACAGGCGAGGAGGGTCCTCACTGAGCAACATCATCCAATGGGAAGGGAACTCCCATGTAGTTACTAACATGGCTGTAGTCAGAGAGTACCAATGTGAAGCCCATCCTCTTGGATAATATTGCTTTTGTCAATCAGACCCTTCAAATGTGGGCAACATCCACAAACGTGTTTGTTGAATGGTGTTTTTTTCAGTGGACTACTTAGGTGGCTTGTTGCTTACAAGATTTTTTTATCAGTGATAAGGCTCTGCCATTTTTGTCCCATTGAAATGTAATGAACACTTGATTTTCAGGGTTTCGAAAGGAATAAAGACAACATGTGATAAACAGATTTTATAGTTCTAAATTATGTATCCGTTGCAGCTCATTAATCATGGTCTTAGGCAGACCAGATATTCTAGAGCTGATTACAGAGTTGCCACCATAACTATGAACTCTCTTGGTAAAAACGTCTTTCTACATAACTTCTAAACTGTTACAGTCACAAATTAATAATTAAAATATATTTAAAATAATGAAAAATGTAAATAAGGCAAACTAACACAGTGAAACCGGTCATACATTACACAACTGTTTACTGACTTTAAATATATAATACCAACACATTATTATTTAAAATTTATTATTATTTAAAATATTTATAAAGCGCGGCTGTCACCTGGCAGGTATCCTGGCGCTGGTAGCTACTCCTGGGAGTTTATTGCCGGGGGGGGGGAATGACTGTGGCTGGCCGGTCTATTAAAGGGGTGAAGGAAAGAGCCATGTTTTGATTTGTTTCCTGAAGGGGAGGAGATGGGGGATTTGGCGGATATCGACAGGCAAACTGTTCCACAGCTTGGCTGCAGCTACTCTGAACGATCTTCCCCCCGTCCTGGCCTTCTTACATCTGGGCACTCTCACAAGGCAGGCAGTTGTGGACCTGAGTGTTCTGGTGGGGGTGTACCAAGAGAACAGACGTTGAAGAGGTCTGGGTCCTGCACCGTGTAGTGCCTTAAAGACCAGGCAGAGGGCCTTGAAGGCAACGCGTTGCTTCAAGGGCCGCCAGTGCAGTTCGGCCAGTGCAGCGGTGGCCGAGGATCTCCTGGTCCATCCAAGAGCCAGTTTGGCTGCTGCCGACTGCACTCGTTGGAGTCTGTCCAGTAGTGTCGCAGGAGATTCAAGCAGCAGGGCATTACAGTAGTCGAGGCGACTAAGAATAGTACACCTGACTACTAATGCTCTGGCGGAGGCAGGTAGCAAAGGCAAGACCTTGCGCAGTGAGCGCAGAAGGCCAGAGCAGGTAGCGACCGTTCTTGAGACCTGCGTTTCCATGCTCAGTTGGTGATTAAGCATGACGCCCAGGTTACGAACAGTGGTGACAGGTGACGGGTTGTTGGAATTTTCCGGGGGCCAGAACTCGGCGGGCAGAGGGCGGGGTATACGACTCGCAGGGCAAAACAGTACCTTGGTTTTCGAGGCGTTGAACTGAAGGGAGTTCTGATGCAGCCAGCTCGCGGTGTCTCTTAAACATTCATGGAAGGCTTGCAAGGAGATGGAA
The DNA here is from genome assembly GCF_964261635.1 of Lissotriton helveticus. NCBI lineage: Eukaryota > Metazoa > Chordata > Amphibia > Caudata > Salamandridae > Lissotriton > Lissotriton helveticus. The sequence goes on from NC_136067.1 coordinate 1,624,024,004, forward strand.
TCTTCGCCTTCCCAAGAGAAGAGGAGCTGGGTATCGTCAGCATAGTTTACTGTGGTCATGTTATGTGATTTAATTAACGTGACCAGTGGTTTCAAGTAAACATTAAAAAGAATCGGACTGATAGAGGAACCCTGGGGAACACCGTGAGGGACAGGGAGAAAGACCGATTGAAAAGGGGGGAGGGATACGGCCTGTTTTCTTTCGCTGAGGTAAGAGTGAAACCAGATCAGGGCCGTGCCGTCGATCCCTGTCTCTCTCAAGCGCTCGAGCAGAATCCCATGATTGACAGTATCGAATGCGGCAGACAGGTCTAATAAAATCAGGGCCACGGCTTGGCCCCTGTCTGCGCGCATTCGAAGCTCTTCCATGGCCGTGAGCACAGCAGTTTCAGTGCCATGGGCTGGGCGAAAACCAAATTGGAATTCGTCCAGAATGTGGTGCTGCTCGAGGTGGGCTGAGAGACATTTACTGACCCAACGTTCGAGCACCTTCACCGGGAAAGGTAGGAGTGATATGGGGCGGAAGTTGGATAAACATTCTGGGTTTAGCGTGGGTTTCTTTAGTAGCGGGGTGATAAGCGCTTGCTTCCAGGGGCGGGGGACGAAGCCGCAGCTGAGGGATTGATTACAAATCATCCGGAGAGTGTCAAATAGTTCGTGCCCACATGCTTTCCAGATTTTCGGAGGCAGAGGATCAAGGGGGGATCCCGAGGTGATGCCCTGTGCAACTTTTTCAAACTCGGTTTGAGAAATAAGGGGGAAAGCCAGTAGCCTATTCATAGGAGGGCAGGCTGACCTCAGAGAGTCAGAATTGGTGGGGCTAACTTCGGGAAGGGTAGGATAAGTGAGTGACGGGGGCGTTGCCAGATTGTTGATGATGGTCTCAATTTTGTCAGTAAAAAACTGAGCAAGGCTGTCACAAAGGGACTGAGATGGGGGAATAGGGTTTTTAACGCAGTCGGGATGTAAGATGTTGTCCAGGATCTGAAATATACTTTTTGGACTGTTGGCCGCGTTGGCTATGGTAGAGCAGTAGTAATTAGCTTTACTCTCTGCGATGGCAGATTTGTAGTCACGGAGTGACTTTTTCCAGAGGATTTTATTGTTGTTGCAGTATCCGTGTCTCCACTTTCTCTCAGCCTGTTTGCAGGTTGATTTGAGAATTTTCAGAGAGTCATTGTACCAGGGAGCGGGTGCTCTACCTTTAGGTTTACAGAGTTTAAGAGGGGCAACAGAGTCTGCGATGAAAGTGATTCTCGAGCTAAGGGATCTGTAGTTATCTTCCACCGAGCTGGTGGAGGAGAAACTTTCCTCCACCTCGAAGACTTTGGTGGAAAAGCTGAGTTTTTCTAAAGCTTTCCAGTTCCGATAAGAAAATTGTGGTGGCGGGTGATTTTTGGGCTTACTTGTTGTGGCGTTATTGATGTACAGTTTGATGAGCGAGTGGTCTGTCCAGCTCATGGGTAGAATGTCGCCTACTTGAGTAAGACCCGGGGTCGAGAAGATAAGGTCAAGCCGGTTGCCTGCGGAGTGAGTGGGGTCCTTTATCAGTTGGTAAAGCCCCACACTGTCACAGGACAGCAGAAGGTTATCTAGACCTGTGTCGAGGCTGCCGTTTGGCCAAAGATTGAAGTCTCCTAGGAGTATAAGTTTATTATGAGAGGTAGCCATGTTGGTGATAGTCGTGAAGAATGCTTGCTGTTGCGAAAGAGAAAAGGCCCCAGGTGGACGATAGCAGACAATCACCGTAAGGGTGACTCCTTGGTGGCGGTTTATAGTCAAACCAAAGAGCTCGATTCCGGGTACGGGATCTATGTCTAAGGTGTTCATTTGCCACGAGGCTCGGAAGATGACGCCAACTCCGCCACCGCGGCCTTTGGGTCTGGGGAGATGAAGAATATTAAAGTTTAGCGGACAAGCAGCTGCTAAGTCGGTCTCACAGTTTGCATGTGTCCAAGTCTCGGTTAGGAAGAGTACATCCAGATGGTGTGAGTCTATAAGGAGATTGATTTCAGTGGCATGCTTCGGTAAAGATCTGACGTTCAAAAGGCCTCCTACAATTAGGTCCTTGTGGGTGAAGTCAGTTACAGGAGAAGCAGTTTCTTCAAAGATGAGCTTACCTTCGTGCGCATACCCTCGGAGATTAAGCAGTGCGTCCCGAGTATAGCAGGGGGAGAGTGGGCTGTGTAGGGCAGGGTTTGTGGCGCTAGGCGCGTCCTCGTCGCGGACGAGCGCAGACGAGCTTGCCTTAAGCGCGCCTTCGGCGCGCAATCGGCGAGCCCGCTGCGCTCGTCCGCTGCGCTTCCGGTATTGACACATGATTTATAGTGGTCGCTAGTGACGTAGGAGGGGGCGTGTCCAGCAAGAGGTGGGCGTGGCTATCATTCTCCCTCGGCGGTCAATGGCGCCAAGAACGAGTGTTTTTCCTTTCCCTAACAGCTAACAATCAGCTGCTGTGGAATGAGGACAATGTGCAAATCAGGTATTTTTAAAATCAATACACAATTACAAGTTTAAAATCACAGTAAAACGCCTCCCGGCTTTTCGCCTCAGGAGTTAGCAGTCTAATGGAGCAGCGCGAGTCAGCGCGCCCTATTTATCACAGCGGAGGGGGCGTGTCCAGCAAGAGGTGGGCGTGGCTATCGTTCTCCCTCGGCGGTCAATGGCGCCAAGAACGAGTGTTTTTCCTTTCCCTAACAGCTAACAATCAGCTGCTGTGGAATGAGGACAATGTGCAAATCAGGTATTTTTAAAATCAATACACAATTACAAGTTTAAAATCACAGTAAAACGCCTCCCGGCTTTTCGCCTCAGGAGTTAGCAGTCTAATGGAGCAGCGCGAGTCAGCGCGCCCTATTTATCACAGCGGAGGGGGCGTGTCCAGCAAGAGGTGGGCGTGGCTATCGTTCTCCCTCGGCGGTCAATGGCGCCAAGAACAAGTGTTTTTCCTTTCCCTAACAGCTAACAATCAGCTGCTGTGGAATGAAGACAATGTGCAAATCAGGTATTTTTAAAATCAATACATAATTACAAGTTTAAAATCACAGTAAAACGCCTCCCGGCTTTTCGCCTCAGGAGTTAGCAGTCTAACATGGAAAGGAATGTTTTCAGGGTCTCGTTTATTTCTGGAACATGTAGCAGCAAATATAAGAAACGGTTTCCTGTACAAACATGTTCAGCCTTGCATACATAAGTGAATGATTCTAAAGCTGTTTTCAGCAGCATGTCTCCCACAGAAGGCACATTGTGTGAGGCAGGTGAATATTCTGTTCATTAATTAGAGCTTTGATCTTCACAGGCAGCTATTCTGGGAGTAGAAGTAGTGATATGTAGGCTGATATTGTAACGCAAAGTGTCTATGGTACTAGCTATGAATCTCCTGGGTAGAAATTGACCCCCTAGGAGTCAATCTAAACCCTGTATTTTTGATAATGTACAACCAACTGATTTACAATGACCAATACAACTCTCTATCAAAGGATATTAACACTTAGCACATTCAGTTCCAAGTTAAACAATCCAAAGCCTGGAAGGCCGCTGAGACCTCTATGCCATTGTGCACGAAGAGCTGGTGACAGAGACGGTTGCCCACAGGGCACATGGGTACTCTGCAGCCCAGAAGTTCAATGTATTTGAATGTGGAGCCCTTTGGGCCTCTCCTGAATTCCTTCTGTCTCTTGAAGTGTTCATGGAAGCTGAGTGGCAAGTTGTCTGGGTTCCACCTATGTATCTTTTAAACCTTGGTGAACCTCTACGGAGGTTGAAATAATGGAGGCAGGGTTCCAAAGAGTATACAAGTTACTGGTAGAGAAATATGTAAATAAAAAAATTGCTACGCTTAAACACAGTTCAAGTACAGTGAGTCAACAAATTATTAACCACGTCCATTGTTTAGAAGTGGAGTGCTGAAGAGGAGGAAGATTTGAATGAACCCGACATATTCATGTGTATTTTGGATGTGAAACAGTTTGCTAAAAGGAATACAGTGAGATGACAGCATAAATCTTTCACCAGAGAACAAATGCCAGGGCAGTTGCTTGAGTGTTTGGTAGTGACTTTAAGAGTATTAGCTGCAACCTGCGACTAAATAAAATGTCATCAGAAAATAATATTAAAACAATCAGTTCACAAGACTAATAGCAGCAGCAAGGTTCAAGAGAAGTTATTAGCCACGAAATTAACACAGCAGAGAAAGCTGAGGAAATTTCAAAAAGAGTGGACGATGCCGTCAAGGATTTGAATTGGTGGTTGTAAAACAATAGTGTGATAAAAATTGTAAGACCACGAGAAAAACGGGATGGTCAGGCGTTTAAGTGTGAAGTTAACAGGGAAATGAACTGCCTCTGGTCACGGTGTATGATCGTCAGGCACCTCACCTTAGGCAAAACTCATCCAGCATATTGACACGTTTCAGAAGAGCAAGTAGTGGCACTATGCAAGCATATGCAATGTCAAGTGCCAAAGGGACAGACAGACAGGCAAATGTACTGGAGGAAAAGGCAAATGAAGATGAAGGAGAAATAACTTTACAAGCTAAGCAGGGCAGTGCAGTCACGTGGGAGGTAAAATTAGCACCACATATACTCATGTAAAAAAAGAAAGAAGTACTTAATATACAGTTTTACTCAACAGTATATAATGGCCTTCCAAACCTCATTAACTGCTAACTGTAGCTACAGCTAGCCTTATGTGACAAATAGCAAACACATTTAAATTCTTTAAAAAAAAGAATCAGCTACCATTCAGAAGCCTTGCTTTTTATATCAGTTGTAAACATACAAATCTGAAACGTTAATTTTGTCTGGAGCATTCGGGTTTGTGGTAACACATTAAGCCTAATTCAAAACTACATTTAGCAGTCTCAGATAAGAATTGTTTCTGCTGGTCAGTGCTGCTAGTGTTCTACATCCATTTCCAAACAATATGAAGTATACCATTCAAAGTGGAGAAAGATAATTTACAAACAGAGAAAGATCAAGACCACTGCATTCTGCCCAGGAGTGGGTGCCCTAGCAAATTCTAAGTTCAAACTAAATGATGCTCCTAGATTTCACAAAGAACTTCAAAGCTACATTCAGGGATCTTCAGGCCTCTTCCTAACAGTAACGCTCATACCATTACAGGAAGACTGAGCAAGGATGAGTTTCATGAAAGGGAGGCAAGGGGAAACACCCATTCTTTCCACAAATAACTTGCTACATGGCTCAGGTGTGAAAACCAGCCTAAACAAACCAGAAGACTTCTGGAAAATGTCATTTAAAAAGAGAATAACAAAGCGGATTTGTTTGGCTGTAGTACACAGCAACATGTTTGGTGAAAACCAACACAGAGTATCACCAGAATAACCCAATACCCAAAGTCAGGCGAGGTGGTGCAGGGAGTGGTGATCTGACACTGCTCTACAGTCTAAGGATCTGGGTGCCTCATAATCATTAATTCCACCATGATTGCCTCTTCATAACAGTTCATTATAGAGAAAATGCCAAAACATCTGCTTAACAGTCTAAGTAGATCATGCAACAGAACAAAGATCCTAAACACAGCAGTAAATATATGACTGAATATCAGAAAAGAACTAAGATTTTGGCATAGCCCAGAGCAAGATGCTGTGGCAGGGCCTAAAGAGAGCTGCAAATAACGAACACCCTCAAATATCACTAAGTTGAAGCAGTTATATTAGGAGGGTCTATAAATTCCTCACAGGCAATGTGAGGGACCGAAATTCTTATAGAGCTGTTTACTTAAAGTTATTGCTTTTGAAGGGGCTCATAGGTTGCACTTATTTTTTCACAAAAGGCTTCTGGATGTTGGGCAACTTTTTAAAAATATTATGCAATGACAAAGTGAACTTTGTGGGAGTTATTTGTAGTATATTTTGTTACGGTTAGGATTTGGTGTACAATAGATGAAGGTAATGTACGTTTTAGTACATAGCACCACATAATCTTAAGACGGCACACTTTTTTCACATCACTGTAAGAGGACTCAGGTTCATCTTGTACACAGAATGGCAATTAAGAGATATTACAAGTGTGTTGCTACAAATGTTGGATATTAGACCTTAAGAGTGCAGGGGAAATCAACTGATGTGAAAGTGTGTTTCTTTTCAACTTTGGAGTACTAAGGGAGGAAGGCAATTGTAATGGTTTATGTGGCAATGTTATGTTATGAGTATTTGCATAGCACAGTAATCACCCCTGAAGGAATCCAGGCGCTCAGAAAGGTGGTAGGCAACTGACTACCTGAAAGTTATTAGAAAAGCCAGGTCCTCAGTTTCTTGCAGAACTCGAGAGACAATGGGGGGAGGGGGGAAGACTCTGATGAGCCGTTGGAAGTCATTCCTGGCTTTGGGACAGATGAAGGAAAAGGCGTGGTGGCCTCCTGCTCTGCTGCTGTGTATGCTGAGTACATGTACAAGAGAGGGTCCTGACAAGCGGAGGTATCAGGAGGGTTGATGGGAGTGTATGTGGTGGTTTAGTTATGAGGACCAATGTTGCATAGTGCTTTGTATGTGTTCATGAGGAGTTTGAAATAAGTGCGTTTGTATATGGGGAGCCAGTGGAGTTCTCTGACACATGGATAAATGGCAGAGGGCAACAATGAATAAGACTTGATCTCAAACATCCACAATAAATGTCAAGTGTTGGTAGATCAAAAGATTGGAGTGGCAAATAGAGTGTTTTGATCCTAGAACTGTTTAAAATTGGGTGAGGAAAACTGAAGGGGTCTGTGTACCGAACTGTGCTAAAAGATGCATATCTAGGGTGCACGAACGTCTTCATGTTCCCAGAAGAGACATTATATTTGGACACTACTGAGAGAAATAAATCCTAAGAATGGTTTTCTCCTGGAATCATCGCATCTCGCTGCATGAAGAGTACAGGGGTCCAAATTCTTTCATTGAGCCGACTGGAGCATATTGGTTGGAGTTAGACTATGCTCCTTTTTGAGGGACTTGCATGAGTTATACAAGTAAACACTTAAAGTTACATTATTTTCAGTAAAACGGTTTTTATCAACTGAGGAGCTGAAAAAAATAAAAGCAAGCATGATCTAGCAAGGCATGACATTCTAGAGGTTCTCAAGGATAGTGTGTTGAACATACACTGCGAGAAATGCAACAATGGGATGCATGGAGTGGGTTAACTAGTACACCAGACTAATCGCTAGAGCTTTGGTCCTAAGGAGCTTTTGATGGATGGCTCACAATACAAGAGATACAAGTTTCAGCTCATTTGGTTTTGGACTGGTTGTGAATTATACCATTGTCATCTTGTTTTGTGGTTCAAGTGCACCTACTGCATGCGTTAAGGCAGTTGAGATAAGTTTGGAGTTATGAATATCAAGAAACATTTGGGGAAACTTATGCTGGTGATCACAGAAGGAAGAAGCAATGAGGTCATTTGCCATTTATTGTCGTAGCACTTTTCAAAATATGTAAAACGTGAAAATTGTTTTTGATATGCTTTAGTTTAAATGGTGCATAGACTGAGAAATTCATGATGTTGCTCCTGAAACGAAACGTTCCGGTAATGTAGAAAGTCTAGACTGCATTTCTAATGCTCGCTTTTTACTTTACTGCTAGTAACTCTACCTGATGAACTGAACTGGTCACTGTTAATAACCTTGCATATGGTTTTGTGAGAAGGTGGAATTGGAGAAAAGCTGTTCAGGATTTTCAATGTGCATATACGACACACAGATTTAGTGGAAAGGTGCCCCTTGGGGTGTGAGGACTGCGTGAACCAATATTGGTCGAGTACGCAGAATAAGATAGAGAACAATTTCGAAGATCACTACAGGAGTTCCTTAGCAGTGCTGAAAAGAAAGCTACAGCTGTTTAGGAAGGCTGAGTGGGTGCAAATTAAACTATAATGGTTGGTTAGGAGACATCATGTCTCATGACCTTTCCTCTCTGTCACTCTTTGTGCCTACCTCTATTATTAGCACTCTCAATCCTGTCTCTACCATAGCTCTCTCTGCACCTCATCCTTCTCTATATACACCTCACAGCTCTTTTTCCCCAACTTCCCTATATCACTCCTCCACCTACTTCACTTTTCAAACACCTCCAACACACAACTCCATCTCTACCACTACATAAAGTTTACGTCCCCTATTTCTCTCTCCTTGCCTACTACATTATCTCGCTCATCCCTTTCTCTACCTCATCACTCCCTCACTCCATCTCATTTCTCTCTACCTCAGATATCCCTCAGTACCTAAACCTTTCTCTACTCCACTGCTCTCGCGGACTACTCTAGCTCCCCATATTCTGTTGTATGACAGAACTACGCTTGGCTAAACCAAGCGTGCCGTAACAAGGCGGAATGAATAATGAATGTGTCTTAACCATGCATTACTTTACCATGCAAGTCTTTACAATGACTTGCAAGTCTTTACAATGACTTGCCTTAGGGAAAGTGCTGGGCTTTAGAACAGTATAATTTACTATTCCAACTCCAGTCTGTGCAACAGTAGGAAAGGCGCTGGACTTCAAAGTCCAATGGTGCGTTACCTAAGGCATGTCGTTTTAACGACATGCGTGGTTAAGGAATGCGTGGTTAAGGTGCATTTGTTGTTCCGATCACATTGCAAAGGCAACGCATGGTTCAGCCGTCGTCGTTATTGCTGTTTCCCCCCATATTCACTACCTCCACTCTCCACCTCCCCTTTCACTTTCACTTTTCACGCCTGTTCCCTTTAGTTCACCGCTCTAAATATCTTACTCTTTTCTGGCTACCTCTATTCTTCAACATCTTTTCTCCATCACGAACACCTCTCGCTCCCTCATACACAAATGCATCTCTCGCTCTGGAGCTCCTTCCCTATTTTGACTTACCACCTCAACTCTGACTCGCTCTCTCTCTCTCCCCATCTCCGTTTCAGTCTCTTTCTCGGGCCTAACTGTGCCTCATGGACTCGGAGGGGTTCAGTATCCCAGCAATTTACTAGCAGGATACCTCCCTCTTTTCCACCTATATGTGCGCCTCCGGTCCGACCAGTTAGGCCGATCACATGAACCACGTGATTAAATTTGTTACGTAGGTACAGGATGCGTGCTTTATTATTTTCAGCATTTATTATCTAAAATTTCTTTTCACTATTAGCTCATTGGGGCATCTATTAGGAGTGGCAAACACAGGGCTGGCCCCTGTGTAGTCCTGAGGAAGTGCTTGGGGGACGCACAAAACATGTTGACAGACAGAAGTTGAAAGGTACACCTAAACACATTATCATTTAGGCACCCTACTATTTCTACCCTGGTTTTAACTCTACCAACTAGGAGCAGGAATAAACTATTTAAAGCTTACTAGGCAGGTATTTTTAATTATTCACATACACCGCACTCCATCACATCACAACTCTCGCACCACACATAGTCTAATCGTAAGTGCTCCTATGTAATTTGCAAGTCACAGCACGCCCCAGTCCTCAGCGGACTGGGATGGCCCCTATGATGAAGCAGGTCACCGTGGGGCAACCCTGGTGAGTGAGGGGACACCAAGAAAAAGAGCAATAGTCTTTTTCTATCACTATATACACTATTCCAACTCCAGTGAGTGGTGCGAATAGGACTATAATCAACAGCTAGGCTCCTGATCTCTGTTTCTCAGAGATCTTTTGTGACTTATTTGTGAAATTAGTATGACATTTTACAAGAAAAAAACATCACCTAATTTCAACAACCCTTATACTGAGTGAAGGAGACGTTTGCAATATTGCCAAAGTGGTGTGGTGCTACAGTGTGTGGTGGGGCACTGCAAAAGGTTTGGAGAGAATGTTAAAGCTTATACATCAAACTGAAGAAGTTGATTTTGAGTGCAAATTTAGGGTAAAGAGCCAGTACTGGGAAGGAGAGTTTGCGTGGTTGCTGGTGAGGAGTCAGGTTCTTCGTTACACAGCTCCTGTAGAGTGTGAAGTCAAGATGTGGAGTTAATCAACTAGGTGTTGGGTTGAACTTTGTGCTAGGTGCTAAAGGCAGACTAAAAGTGTGTTTATGTATATAATTTGTGTGCTGACATTTAGCAAACGTCATTGGTCTGTAATGTTCTCGATTAGTAATTGCATGTTTGCATAAGGGAGGGGAATGGATTGGCTTAATTTGTAGTTAGACTTCACTCTAAATAGATTTCCATGAAGGTGACGCGGAGGCTCCTAGCTTTGGCACGTGGAGCTCTGTCGTCCTCCATCCAAAATGTGCTCTTATTCGTAATGAACATTGTGTCTTCCTTAATGTTCAGCTTCTTTCTGGTACAGAACGTCCAGGCCTGCTCAACAATGTAAAGAAGGATTTGGAACAGTGGAGTCTGAGAGAAAGCACTGCGTGCAAATTTGTCTCTGGCTTTGAGATTAACATTGCATTTCTCTTCCGAACAATTCGAGGAACTGGTAGTAAATTCCAAAGATAATCTTAATGCATGCCGAATCCTCCATAATGTTGTGGCAGACTACAAGGCTGAAAAACAGTTTGTGTGTATGACCCACACTCAGTGTTGAAATACTTCAACGGGATCCTGGTTATACTCGTTGTTTGACGCCACGATGGCTTCCACACAAACAGCAGACAGGGTACAGAGGAGGGAAAAACATATCAACTTAAGAATCTACCCTGCTCGTTGAAAACTAAACGAATCCCTCAACTTGTGCATATGGTACGTGGCAAAACCTACAAATCTTGCTTCAAGAAATTATCAAACTTTTTGGGAAGATGATCATTTAAATTCAAATATCCAATTCTCATTCCCGAGCTTAAATGATGCTTTTTTCCAACTCCTTTCATGAGGAGTGTGCTCTACTAGACTAAAACCATAACTTTGTGAAATTAGTATGGAATGTTGTGAATATTTGCAAGAAAAGAAAAATCACCTCATTTCGCCAACCCTTTCACTGAGTGAAGAAAACATTTCTAATATGATCAAGGTGGTGTGGGTGCTACAGTGTGTGGTGGGAGACACTGCAAAAAGTTAGGAGGTTTTTATGGTGTCGATAGCCAGTATTAAAAATGAGTGTGTACATAGGTTATGTGCACATCCTTGCTGTGGGCACTCCACTAAGGTTCGTCGAAGACAGACTCCACTTTGTTTTAAATTATATTTATTAACTGTTCATCAAATTTTCTCTTTTTTTTCATTTGATTGCTTAATTCATTGTTTTAACAATATATATTTGTTTGAAACGATGCTCCGATGCATTTCGGGCCAGAATTGCCCTTTCTCAAGGAGCCCTGGAATTCAAGAATAACAACAATTTTCTACATGACCCATTATCATGACGAGATATACATAAACTGTACAAATAAACATTTTATGGCGTTTCAGTTGAAAAAGCAAATATCATGCGTTGTGGACAATACAAATGTATTTAGGTGATGAAATGCTAACCCAAATGGAGGTGATCGGGGGTTTAAACGTGGGTCAAACGGTAAGCGTGGAAGTTGTGTGTTGCCAGGGACTATTTATCATGCGCGTGTAATAAATAAAAAGCAAGTTAAACTTACATAATCTTGGAATGCTTGTAAATTCAACGATGCTGTAATGAAAGTAAAAATGCCGTGTAAGCATTATCACCTCTTGTTGAGGTCGTAAAGATAAAGAAACGTAAATGGATGTTAATGCATGGCGGGCGGGCCCGACTTACTGAAATTCTTCCGAGGTTTCAGTTTTCCTTCAACAAGGTTCAATCAGGTTACCGGGAACCAGCTTCCGGGTTTTCGAAGCCAAGTTCGCGTAGTGGGGTGGGATAAACACTAAGGTCTAAAATGAATGACGGACTACTGGCCGAGAATTCAGCCAGGAGTGATAACATAGAAGATGGACTAGCAACACCAAAACGGTGTCGGCCATCTTAAAGGGGAGCTATACTGAACAGATGGAGTGGGGAGGGTACAATGTGAATAAGTGAGGGACAAAGTAAATTGTTTAGCAGAGTGTGGCAAACATTTAGTGAGTTGTTGGTGATACTTAATTATTCAAGTTTCCATCAAAACTCTTTGAAACGACACTTGCCTTACAGCCAAATGCTGCGAGTCAAACGCATTGTCTCAGACCAAGAACTCTGTAACAAACGTATGCATGAAATGAATATTAGATTCTCGGAAAGAGGATACCCACAAGCAACAATTGATGATGCTATGAAGAAAGTATCAAACATCACTCGTGAGAAAGCACTAACACGATCAACCAGAAAAGAAGACACCAGGATGGTATTAGTGTCAAAATACTCCACCTTAAGTGGTAGATACAAAAAAATCATACTGAACCATTGGCGGGTCCTAGCATCCGAACCGGATTTCAAAAATTTGTTTGAACAGCCACCCATTTTTGCATACACTAGGGCAAGCAATTTCAAAGAAATTTTATCTAAAGACAGCATCCCACGAATTGAATACAAAGGCACAAAACCATGTCTCAACTGTAACAGTTGCAATAACATCATCAAGGGCAACAAAATCAATCATCCGATGAAAGGGACAGAGATTAAAGTCAACGTAAATGCGACATGTGATTCGTCCAATTTAATCTACCTGCTGAAATGCCCATGCGGGAAATCTATATTGGAAAAACTGAGAAAAAAATTAAAATCCGCCTAAACGAACACAAATCTAATATACGGACTAAGCAAGAAAGATCTAGCATCGCAATCCATTTTTTAGAACATAACCATAATGTGGCGCAATTGAAATTCACGGTTTTGGAAAGAATTGACAAGAAAGAAGGTAAAGACAACAATAAGACTTTGTTACAGAAAGAAACAGCATGGATATATCGATTGCAATCTCTGAAACCATTTGGTCTGAATGACCGAATTGAACTGAGTTGTTTCTTATGAATACCCTTAGTGGTACATATGGACACATTGTACGACTGTAAACGACTGTTCACGACATTTATCTATTCCTATAATTTATGGGTTTATATATGTATTGGATCACTTTGTTACATTAAGTATCACCAACAAATCACTAAATGTTTGCCACACTCCGCTAAACAATTTACTTTGTCCCTCACTTATTCACATTGCACCCTCCCCACTCCATCTGTTCAGTATAGCTTCCCTTTAAGCTGGCCGACACCGTTTTGGTGTCGCTAGTCCATCTTCTATGTTATCATTCCTGGCTGAATTCTCGGCCAGTAGTCCGTCATTCATTTTAGACCTTAGTGTTTATCCCACCCCACTACGCGAACTTGGCTTCGAAAACCCGGAAGCTGGTTCCCGGTAACCTGATTGAACCTTGTTGAAGGAAAACTGAAACCTCGAAAGAATTTCAACAAGTCGGGCACGCCCGCCATGCATTAACATCCATTTACGTTTCTTTATCTTTACGACCTCAACAAGAGGTGATAATGCTTACACAGCACTTTTACTTTCATTACAGCATCGTTGAATTAACAAGCATTCCAAGATTATGTAAGTTTAACTTGCTTTTTATTTATTACACGCGCACGATAAATAGTCCCTGGCAACACACAACTTCCACGCTTACCGTTTGACCCACGTTTAAACCCCCGATCACCTCCATTTGGGTTAGCATTTCATCACCTAAATAAATTTGTATTGTCCACAACGCATGATAATCGCTTTTTCAACTGAAACGCCATAAAATGTTTATTTATACAGTTTATGTATATCTCGTCATGATAATGGGTCATGTAGAAAATTGTTGTTATTCTGGAGTTCCAGGGCTCCTTGAGAAAGGGCAATTCTGGCCCGAAATGCATCGAGCATCGTTTCAAACAAATATATATTGTTAAAACAATGAATTAAGCAATCAAATGAAAAAAAGAGAAAATTTGATTAACAGTTAATAAATATAATTTAAAACAAAGGGGAGTCTGTCTTCGACGAACCTTAGTGGAGTGCCCACAGCAAGGATGTGCACATAACCTATGTACACACTCATTTTTAATACTTCCAGCGTAAACGGACGGTTACGCCACTTGCAGGAGCACCCCTACATAAATAAAACTCAATTAACCATCTAATAATATACAAATTCAAACTCAGCTGTGCACCGCATCTATCAAATCTTCATTCAGTCGATAGCCAGTAGGCATGCTGATGGAGTCATCAGCACAGTTAGTGACATATTTTCCGAGTATCGGGCCACCACTTCCCCCAATAAGCTGCACATTTGGGCATTTCCACACCAGATAAATAGTAGGTTGCCTCCAGTGGGCCATCCCCTAGAGACATCAAGGTTCAAGAGGTGCAGCATAGAGCATGTCATGTATGTGAGATGTATGAAATTGAAATTAAGTAAACGAAATACGGCATTGCTCGAGACCTCTTTTATAAGGAACAGGGCCGGTTGTCATTGTGTATCTGTAAATCCTGATCACATACGCCTCAGACGTGCTATGTTTATAGTATTAAAATAAGACATATGCACATAGCACTTAAAAACGTAGTTTAGTTACTAGATAATTGTAACCTCAAATATAGCTCCCTTCACTGCTGGAGCTCACTTGTCAAAAGTGAAAATCAAAAGTGCTGCTTCAAGGATTTTCACCATTCCATTTGGTTAAAATCTGACACCAGTCTCCCAAGTCCCCTGCCTTGTCATCTTCTCTTTATCTGTGAGCACTTCTGTGGCTAGGAAGTTACCTGTGACCCTGCTGAGTGAGGGAAATTGGACGGAGCAAGTTACAGGAGAAGGACAGAGTAATAAAGAAAACAGTTTAGCAAGAAAGGGGTAGAGCTAGGGATGATGTGAAACGATATGTGAGGAAAGGAGAGAAGTAAAGAATATAGAGAAAGGTGAGATTGCCCGAAGAAAGGATAAAGAGTGATAGTAAGAGGAGATAGAGGCAGGGAGACCGAGATAAGGAGAAGTAAATGTACAAACAGTCAAAAGGAGAATAGTACGCCCAGGGGTGAGGTAGGGAGAAAGAGGTAATGTAGAAAAGAGGTAAATTAAAGATGGGTAAAGGCAGCAAGATAAAAAAAAATGAAAAAAAAAATTGAAAAAAACCAAAGCAATGGTAGCAAGAGAGTAAAATGAGAAGATTTATACAAAAACAGGTCAGGTAAAGAGAGTAGTGGGGACGTCAGGTGAATTGAGTAGTGGGGAGGAGAGAAAGGTAGACAGGGTGAAGGGTAGAAAGAGATATGTGCTGTAAAGGGAAAAACTGCAAGTTGAGAGATACGAGAATCAAAAAAACAGAAAAGGTTGATATAGAGAGAGAGATAGATAGAGTTGTGAAATAAAGAGTAGGAGACTAAGATAGATAGAGATAGAGACAGTGTTAAGGTGGAGGGGGTGAGTCAAAAATAGAGAAGGAAGTCCTGAGAAAAAGAGAGAGAGATGTGTTTGTGTATGAGAGAGAAACAAGTTGATAACAGAAAAGAGATAGACGTACACAGAAAGAAGTAAGCTAATTAGAGCGGAGAACGAAAGGGAACAGCCACAGAAAGAGAAAGGTGAGGCAGTTGTAGGTATATATAGCTGTAAAGATAGAGTGTTACTGAGAGAAAAAGAAGGGAGATGTAGAAGAGGTGAGGTGAACTAAGGAGAGCGAAATGCCAGAAAGAATATTTTTCAGTTTAATTGCCACCAACTGCCCGACAGTGAGCAGGTTTAGTCTGGACATTCCAGGCATGCACACCAAGTTTCTGTTAAGCATGTTCAGATGTCAAATTAGAAAATGAAGCTGTTTTTATAGGAGCACCGTTATTATGTCCTTTAAGGCGCGGCTGGGAAATTGCCCAGTTTGCCCATGCCAAGAAATATCTCTGAGCTGTGTGTTTCCAAGACATCCAGAAAGTAGTTAAACGGTTTCTAGCCTGCCTGCAGCTAATCAACTTTCTCTCCTTTTACTACTTATACACATGACATCAAGGGATGAACTCCTCTTCCTGAAGCTTTAATCGTTGTGTTTTGGCGGTCAGCGTTTCCTTTTCCAGGAAATTAATTTACAGAGAAAGCCTTCTTTGATTTGAAAATCGGAGTGGTTGCTTATAAAGAGGCACTGTTTGCTCTCATGCTTCTGTTTTTACAAATGCTGCAACAAACGTTTAATGAAGGAGACAGAGGTATCTGTGTGACGACTCGTTCACTCAAGTACTGGGCTGTATTGCAAATTCACATAATTGACAGCAGTTATGAAATATGATCCTAGATTTCCTAGACTTTATCGAATTACTGTAAATGAAAGAGGTCTCTACTGAAGAAACTGGAAACAAATAGGATCAAAACTACACATCGGCAGATCGGCCCTATTCTGGTCACACTGGAGTTCTCAAGTTAATTTAAAAAATAATAAATGTGTTCAATATTTACTCAGCTTACACCCTTTATCGAAGCATAAATCGAAATTACCTATCCTCAGTGTTTAGTTCTGAAAAATAAATCATGAAATCAGTGCAAAGGTCCAAAGATATTCTTAGGAGCCTACCACCGGCTAGGCTGAATACCAGGGTTATCAGGTCTTGGATAGCACCTTCTACAACAACCCTACACTTTCTGCTTCCGTCTCACACTTGCAGATTATTTTCCTGTCTACTGTACGTTTTTCTCCACCTCTGCTTTTTAGGTCTCGCCTGAGGCAGCGCATGCGCTGATCTGGCGAGACTTTTAGTAAGGGCTTCAGAAAATGCTGCTGGCGAGACTTTAAGTAGGGGCTTCAGAAAATGCTATCACTGTGGCCTAGAGTTTGCTGTTACGCGCGCGGGCGCTCGCTTACGAGCATAGGCGCCATATGGCTTTCCTCATCATGCTCATTAAGCGCATCGCTCGCCGCGCTTGATCGCAATCGCGATCACTTTCACTGCCGTGCGGCCAATGCTTGATTCTTATGTCTTGCAGTCTTTTCCTTTCTACCCATCTCTTCTCTTTGCCCATCTCCTCCCCTCCTTTCTTTCATACCTATCCCAAATCTCTTTGTCACTTCCTCCCATTAGTTTCCTGTCTTCTCCTCCGTTCTCCACCCTATCACTCTCACAACCGTCTCCCTCCCTTAATCTCTCGCTCTCTGTCCCCTCCCCCCACGCCTCTCTCCATACTCACTACCCTGCAAGCGCCTTGGCTGTGACTGAGTTCACTGCATGGAGCTTCACACTTCCCACGCTGCACATGAAGCTCCCAGGCCGCAGTTATTGAGAATTCTACTACGTCACACGCTGCTCAGCAATTCTAGAAGTGCAAATACGCTTCTCCGACAATGTATCACAAGCCTGAACTCCAACATCTATTTTCCAGTTCCGGGGCAGGATCACAGATCTGCTAATACTCTTCAATACTAAATTCCGACGCCTCTGGATACCTGTTAATGCTTGCAACCCTGGCTTTCGACTACCTGTGCCGACACTCAATTCCACTATTCATATTCAACCTCATTTCGACACACTTTGGCCCTTATACTCTTGTTCAGTTCAGGACTGTCAGTGAACTGAGATGAGACCATTTAATGTTGAAAATAAATCTGAGAAGAACAAAGTTTCCCTAAGGCTGTATGTGACAGCACCCTCTACTAGCTGAACACGCATTGGCATAGCCAATAGGTCTCACTTTTGGGACCTTCTAAGTTTTAAGTTATGCAGCACAATATTCTTGGTGCAACAACAATTGTTGCATGGTTAAACACTTAAAAAGGTCCCAAAGGCGAGACCTATTGCCTCTGCTAATGCTTATTCCCTATGTTTCCTATCTTCTCCCTTTTCTGCCTTTTCTGCCTTTTTCTGTTCTGCTCTGCGTAAAAGTCGGAGGGTGGATAAAAAGTCCTGGTTTTCGAAAATAAGTGTCTGTATCACCATCAGCACAAGTTAAGCACTGTGCACCCGTCCCATCCCCACCTACTACGCTACCCCAAATACTCAGCACCCGATAGCTGCATGAATGTTAACAACTACTTCGTAAAGAACACTGGCTCAAATATCATCAAGGACTAAACCAATTTGAACATGTACAGAAATCACAAGTATTGGAAAATAATGCAAATATATGATTTCAGAGTCATTGCACAATGGATAATTTACATATTTTTAAAGATTAAGGTATGTGTGACTTTCTCTAAAATGTTAAAGCCCCAAGTACTTCAAGGACACAATTACAAAAAGGTACTTGTAACAAGACATAGCTCTTGAAACAAAAAACGCTGGCTACTCCTTCAATATTATATGGATTAAGAAGCCCCAAAAGGTTCAACATTTAGCACAATCCATTTTGGACACTTAATTATAATATCAACGAGATTAAAATGTATTACTACCCCGCCTCCTCGGCCCCCGTTTACCACAAAATGGGACTAATATGAGAGGCAGGAATGGGAGTACATATCTGGTGTGGTTACTGGGGCTCTAAATTGATTAAATAACTCCTACAATGTCTATCGTCTTAGAATATTACAATGTACATGAGCCCCAAAGTGTTACTTAATGGAAGAGAAACTATTGAATCACAGTTTGGAGCTGAAACCCAAATCAGAAGTCAGAGTACAAAAGGAAAATGAGAAGTGGAGTATCAAGCAAAAAGGTTAACTCCAACTGGTACCAGAGTTGATTGATGACTCGGGTGGGAAGATAACGGATCCACAGGCAATTGCTAAAGAATTTGCTGAACATAATAGTTCTATAAATCGAGCAAGTTCAGCCCTATCAGAGGAGGATTCTCGGGCTCTGCTTTTAGAAATACAGCTGCCCACCCTGTCTGCAGAGGAAAAGAATTCACTAGATAGCGCCTTCACGAATGATGAAATGGCGCAGGCGATCAGAAACCTTCAATCTGGAAAATCTTTGGGCCCCAATGGTCTACCTATCGAACTATACAAGCTAAAGCCAGATAAAATAGCCCCGCACTTACGGGCCATGTTTGAGAGGAGAGGCGAGTCGGGATTACTTCCACTAGACCAGAGGGTAGCAACACTGGTTACTATATATAAAGAGGGTAAGCCAAAGCAGAAGTTCTCATACTACAGGCCCATTTCCTTACTAAACGCAGAACCCAAAATTCTCGCCAAATTAATGGCGAGTCACCAGGCCCAAGTAATAAGTGATTTGGTGCACACTGACCAGTTGGGCTTTATGCCCAGTAGAAATACCGCACTGAACCTGCGAAGACTGCATGGTGTAATGGGAAGAATGGACACGATTCAAGAAGCTGCAGTGGTGGTTTCGTTAGATGCCACAATGGCGTTTGATACCATAGAGTGGCCATACTTCTTTGCACTCTTGGCAAAGATGGGTTTCGGCCCCAGCTTTATTGGGTGCGTCTGGCTCCTCTACACAGAACCCCTGGCTCAAGTAGTGGTTAATAAGAAATCGGATATGTTCGCGCTGGGTCGCGGGACCCGTCAAGGCTGTCCACTGTCGCCCTTGCTTTTTGCCCTCTCCCTGGAGCCATTGGTGGCATGGATCCGCAAAGACCCAATAATACGAGGGCTCAGGTGGGCTGAAGAATGGGAGGACTGCATCTCTCTGTATGCGGATGATATCCTCCTGTTTCTTGCTTCCCCAAAAGCATCGCTCCATAGAGTGCTCAATATTTTCACAAACTTTAGTAAATATTCGGGGCACACAATTAACTGGAGCAATTCCCTGATGTATGTCCTTAGCGGAGATCCTCCTCCCCGCCTAGGGGTTGTCCTATACAATCAGCAAAGGTGGGCTTCCAATATCTGGGTATTTTCATCACCACAGGCCCCAAAACCCAGTACGAGCGTAATCTGCTACTCCCCTGCAGAAACTGTAGCGAGAAGTAGCAAATTGGAAAGCGCTCCCACTTTCTCTGCTGGGTAGGGCAGCGCTTTTCAAAATGATGTCACTGCCGCGTTTCCTCTATGCATTACAGAACTACCCGGATCTGGTCCCTGCAAGGTATTTTAAGGAGATAGAGGGCCTGCAGAGGGAACTGCTTTGGAACGGTAGACCCAGCATAGCCTTGAAAAAACTAGTTTTGAGATGGTATGATGGGGGATTGGACTTCCAGGTGTCAAAAATTATTATTGGGTTGCACACCTAGCCGCGATCAAGCATTGCACTTATCGCTGCTGGGACGACCCGGGTTACAGAATGGATAAATGGTTACTACTGAGTCACAATTACAACAGGGCCCTATACTCTAGGCCCAAGGGATTCCCTTAACAGGACCAACTAATCACTCATCACAGGTCTGGCACGCAGCAAACAGAAGCCTGGGGTGGGACCAGAAACTCACGCTAACTATCCCCTTGTGGGATATAGAACGGTTGGGTCCTCTAAGAACCTCAAAGGGGTTTGACAAATGGGATCTAATCAAGATCTCAAAGATTGGAGACCTATGGGTGAAGGATGGGGTAGCGACGTTCGCTTCTCTGCAACAGGAGTACGAGCTAGCAGACACAGAATATTTTAGATATCAGCAGGTTAGGCATGCGCTCATGTCAAATCTACCAAAAGACACCTCTTCCCGGAATTCTCGCCGTTGGAGGATAGGTTGCTTGACGGGTATTTACCAACAAAAGTGCTATCCCATACCTACAAAAAGTTGATTAACTACATCTCGGATCCCCTTAAGACTGATCAGAGTGCTGGGAGGGTGATGGGCTGGAGCTTGATGACGAGGAGTGGCAAGAGGCAGTGGCCTCCCCGCGAGAGGTTGCGATCTCTTCCAGATTGCGCCTGGTTCAACTTAAAATCCCCCACAGAGTTTGTTTCTGGGCCTAGTCTCATTAGAATGGGAAGAGTAGACGAGGGAAAGTGCAGAAGACAGTGGTCAAGTAGGCACATTTATGCATATAATATGGGAATGTGGGTGCGCCAGATTAGAATTATTGGAAGAAGATAAATGACTGTATGAGAGAGGTACTTGACTGACATTAAACCTGAAGCAAAAAGATGCCTTCTAAACGTCTGGGAGCCCACTGATTTGAATAGCAAAGATAAAATATGGGTCACGCTGGGTCGAACGGTGGCTAAAAAGAAATTGCACAGTTGTGGGGAGCTGGGGTATCACCTAAAATCGAGGCCTGGAAGGCAGATATGCATTGGTGTATGACCAGGGAAAAACTGTGTACGTTGCACGTGGGTGCCCTAAAAATGGTTCTCTATATGGAGCAAATGGAATGCCTATCGGGGTAATATATGTGCCCCACCAACTATCCCCTCATCTGAAGAGCCGTCTACGCCGTAACCGTTACCGTTGTAACCAATTGTGTATCATTTGTATGATTTTTGTTAATAACTGTGTCTGGGTATTCAATCTTGCACAATTCCTCTTTATGTTACCTACAATGTCGATTCTCAACGGTTCAATAAAAAGATTTTTTTTTTTTTAAAGTGAACTCCACTGTGGTGTACTCGAGAGGGCTGCAAGGTAAGTTTTAGAAATATTAAAAAAAGATTATTATGCCTTGGTGGAGGATTCAAAATATCAACTAGAACCCTCCATATAGTGGTTTGTGAAAAGATGTACTTTAGTCAAGGGATAGAGAAGTGAAGTCCAGTTCTTAAAACAAATTATACCACAAACTGTGTCATCCATTATTCTTAGCAAATCTCCCTGTAAGGCATGTAGGTTGATTTTGTCTATAGTATGAACCTGCTTGTTAATTAAATTAACTCTAAGGATTATATTTTCAAATCAAAGATACAAAAGCCGGTTCAAAATGCTATTGAAATTTGAATCATGAGTGCTGAGCATAAAAACAAGAGCTGAGAACATCCTTTTACGAAGGCTTTAAGATTAGAATATTTATGAAATATCCAAAATCGATAACTACTCCATTTTATCAGTTAAAAAGATATACTAAAAGGTCGGTGTGCCATGTATCTATGTCAAGCTGCCATAAAACTCGTCCAGATTTAGCCACCAGGCAGACACTCGCACCCTCAATCCATCTGTCTCTCTCTAGCCAACAGACTATCACGCCTTGACTTTCCTGTTGTGACAACCAGACGCCTGTGGTAGGCTAACTATTATAAACGATCACGCTTCCAACCAGTGTGTTATGAGAGCTCTGGGGATGATTTTGATATCCACTAGGCCCTTCTCTCATTAATTCCACCTTGAGTGCACCCTTACTTATCACTGTCAACACTTTGATGTGGACGCCTTGGTGCATTAAGCACTTTATGAGCAGCCAACATAACTTAGTTAAGCTGCCATCTTGTACTGCTCACAACAAGTAGTACCTACTTCTCAAAGGACCCCTTTCCACAAGTAGGCCTCAATCAGATTTCTGACGGAAAAAACTTCTGTATCATCCTGCAAGGCTGCACTATTTCATTTAGAGGGAGGTCTAAGGGAGTGAACAGTCATTCTCTGCCAACAGTACCGCTACTTTATGCTAGCGGGCAGCCACACTTTGAATCTAGCACATAGCTTTACACCTGCCCATGGACCACAGTGATTTGTCAGCAACTCCACCATCAATTATACCCTGGAAATGTTGGCCATCTTCTGCAATGAGCTTCAAGATTTTCCTTGGTCAATATTTCTTATTCTGTACTTTTCATTTAAACTCAGCACTCCATGGTATACCACAATCAGTGGCTTAACGCCAAATAGACCCACACAATGTAACATACAAGGCCTCAATATTGCATCACTGTTGATAGTATTACTCATCCAAAGACACCACCAGCGATCCTTTCAATAGATTCTGAGAACTGACAACCCAGACTGGAAATATGTGTTTTCCTTATGGAATGAATCTGGTTCCTGCCTTCCTGGCATACAAAGAACCTAGAGCAAGAGTGTGGTTAAACAAGATGAGGAGTATTTCTGTATCAGACGTGACTAACGACAGGGCTGTCTCCAGTCACCACTACTATGCACACAAGCATCAGGGCACTTGGCAGAGAGGATTCGAGAGAAGAGGATTTTACACTCTTTGACTTGGCACTGTACACAGATCACCTTTTCCTATACCTCCACCAACTGAAACAGTTTGGGCAGGAGCTAATCTGGAATGATTTTGGGCCTACAGGAATCTGAGGGTGAACTGACTTAAATCCATTAAGTATACTATAGAGTTTGCAGGGGAGGTCAAAGTGAATCTCACTATCACAACTGAGAATTGCTACAAAAGGTTTTAGATACATAGGGATGTTTATTGCCATGTATCTGAGAACAATATGAGCTGCTATTGTACGAGTGGAAAAGACCTTCATTGATAGCCATCACTATGGTCACTGATGGGAAGGGTGACTGGTTAAAATAATAAAACACTGCACAAAGCTACTATGCATCGTACAGAATATTACCTACAGAATACTGTCCCATTTTGTCAAATGGTTCACTTAACTACTAAGGACATTTCTCTGGAATACCCAATTTGCTAGAGTCTCTATGACCAAATGCCATTCATTAACATCTGTCAGGGGTGTAGGAATGGCGCACATTCTGTCATACTGTTGTGTTGTGGTAATCAAGGATTTGATATTTAGTGCAGGTGCAGACCAAGCACACAGAAATGAAATAAGGACTATTGGTGGACACACACCTTTCACTTCATATACAGAGAATACTTGTGCCTGGACGCTTCACTGCCCAATAGGCCTCTTATGGGGACATGTAAATATTCTGGGGTCTCGGAAAGGGTCCCTCCACATGATGAGTTGGACAGGGAAACTGCCTCTGTGGTTAGGAACACTCTTGATCCAGGTCATAGCACTGATGGGCTTCGAGGGATGGGATGCACCTTCTATTTTGTCGTAAGGGGCCGTAATCACACACAACTACATGAAATCTTTGCACCTTTCCGGAAAGAATATGGGCACCTCCAGTCCCAGTTATTTGCTATTTTGATGTCACTCATGCACAGTCGCCCTATCTAGTAATGCTTAATGTCGGTAGTCTCGATACCAACCTGTTTGAAGCAAATCTCAAATTGTCTGAAATGACAGATAAAAGATCTCTAGGGTTAACAAAACTCTGTTTTTAAACACCCAACACTTTACCCACACTAAGGGCTGGTTGGGAGGCTTACCTCCGTCCCATGAAGAACACCGAGTGTAAGACTGCCCTGATGTCCCCTAGGGAGATCACCACCTCATGCTGCTATAGGCTCACATAATGCTACGGCACGTGGGAAGGGAATCCCTTACTGCATATCTACAATGCCAGAGGACGGAGACTTCATTCACACAGAGCAGCGCTGTGGAAGCTCCTGGGATGCAGTGGCAATGGTCCTGTCCAAGATAATGGTTTGCCAAGTTGTCTGTCGCCTCAGCAAACACTCCTCCACTTACATGGTCTGAACACAGTTGGACATTTGTGGGATTGAGTTTGGTGATCGTCAAGAGGGCTATTGCCCAACATTGAAGAGTGGGGGAGGCGCCGTGCCTTTCAAGAAAGAAATATGGTTTAGATTGATGCAGCGTTCTGGAAAAACATTATATGAAAAATTGGGGAAAACTGATGAAACAGTGAGGCACCCTTTATTATGAGTTACTTTTTTTGAATACTATGCAATAAAGCTTGCGGATACCAATTCATTGACTAATTGCTAGTTACATATAGGTGATAATGGTTTGGCTGTTTAACTACGCCACGCTTTGATGTAATGTGATCTATTGAATCATTCAAATGATAATAACATGGTTATATTAAAAGGAAGCAATCACTGTACCAAGCGCACTCAAGCTTTCAAGATCCCTGTCTGAGTAGCTCCACCAGCACAGGTTATTTCCTCTTTTTCATGGCACTTGTGGCCCTGATTTTACAATGGGGACAAAAAGGCTTCAAGTACCAAAATGCAAAACAAAAAGGCCCGAAATTGATAATTTCCTCATGCACGAACTTGGAAACTTTACAGCTCTGCATATTAAGTTATTTGTTATTGATATTACTGTTCCACCACCCATCTTTTCTCATCTTACACTTTCAAAGAGGCTTCATAATTGCACAGTGACATTATGCTTGCTTACTTTCAAATTAACCCAAGAGAGATCATGGTAAAGCCAAAGGTATATGTACCCTGTTTAGCTGTATCTTCTCTACTAACAAATTACGAGCAATAATTCTAACCTCAATTCCTCCTTCCCATTCAGCAGGTGCTGGAAAAATTCTACTGATGATGTCCCTGCCAAGGAACTTTCACAAGTCTCCTAACGTTTTCATGGTCTTATTCTTGATATCACTTCTCGCAAATATCTCCGCAAAAGCCGCCACTGACGACATCCGCACGCTACTCGATCAGGTTCACACCGCATCCCTCATCCTCCTAGATCCCTCTGCAGCCTTCTAAACCATGTCTCACCGCACCCTTGCAGCTAGACTTCACAACGTAGGGATACAAGGAACCGCCCTCCACTGGATCCGATCTTTCTCGCTGACAGAACCCAGAGCATCAAACTCCCGCCTTTCATCTCCAAACCCATAGACATCACCTGCGGAGTACCCCAGGGATCATCGCTCAGCCGCACTCTCTTCAACATTTACATGGCCCCCCCCTCGCCGCCATTGTTAGACAGCATGGGCTCAGCATTATATCCTACGCCGACGACACCCAGCTCAACCTTTCACTCACGAAGAATCCCGAAGACACCAGACTCTGCTTCCAGGAAGGAATGAAGAACGTGGCAGACTGGATGAAAGATAGCTGCTTGAAGCTCAAATCAGAAGACCGAGGACCTCATCCTTGGACCCTGAACCGCCGCCTGGGACAACACCTGGTGGCCCCCCGCCCTCGGGAATCCACCCACTCCCACGGACCACGCTCGAAACCTCGGCATCATCCTCAACTCCTCCCTCTCCATGAACGGCCAGATCAACACCATCGCTTCCACCAGCTTCCACTGCCTACGAATCCTCCGCAAGACCTTCAAATGGATCCCCCCCGACTGCAGAAAAACCGCCACCCACGCCCTCATAACCAACAGATTAGACTGCAGAAATGCCCTATACGCCGGAATCAATAGAACCCTACTACGCAGACTCCAGACCATCTAGAACGCTGCTGCAAGACTCGTCCTCGGGACTCCACGGCACAAACTCATGGCCCAACACCTGCGAGAACTCCACTGGCTCCCCGTCGAGAAGAGGGTCACCTTGAAGCTCCTCACCCACGCCTACAAATCCCTCAACAACATCGGACCCAAATACCTCAACAAGAGAGTATCCTTCCACTTACCCAAGAGGAACCTCAGCTCTGCCGACCTCGCACTGGCAGAGGTCCCCCTCATCCACAGAAGCAGAACAGTTGGGAGAGCTTTCTCCTACATTGCAGCCAAGACCTGGAACAAGCTCCCCTTGAACATGAGATACTCCCCAACGCTGCAAACCTTCAGGAAGGACCTAAAGACCTGGCTCTTCAACTGATCAATAGCTACGACTGATCCGGAGCTGCCCCCCTCCCCAGCGCCTTGAGACCCTCACGAGTGAGTAGTGCGTTTTATAAACCCTTGATTGATTGAACAGCTCCCCTAGGTCTGCTAGGCTTTTATTCCTAAGTATTACTGTATTGTATACATTCCACGAGTCATTGTCAAGGATCCAACATCCTGGAAGAAGATAGAAATAAAGGCCCTCTGCCTTTTGGAATGCAAAGTAATATCATGTTGTTCCTCCAGTCCCTCCTTTCTACTTCATCCAACTTATCTTGTACCGTGAAAATTCCTGTGCAATGCAGCACAGATTTGTTAAGCAACTTTTCAACTCTGCCCACTGAACATAGGGATATACCCAAGAAAGCAAACTACTACAGAGAAAGATAAAAATAAGATTGGTGAACTGCTTAAATTTAGCGTAAACTCCGGCATTGCTCTGGAGATCATTTAATTTCATTGTTTTTTCTTTTTTTGCTCACTATGCCAATCCATAAAGGCACCAGACTGTCCCATAGCTCAGGGGGAAATCCAGCCCAAATTGAAAGGGCATGTCTTCTCTCTCGGAAAGGAAAAGTAGGCAATCCCAGACCAGTATCAGCCTCATGGAACTTCATCAGAGCACTTAAAACCTTCTTGTTCCCTACCACCCTCTAACCTTGCTTTCGCTTGAGTTCACCAGGTTCAGATCAGGATTAGCGCTGGGACGCTCCAGGGCAGCCATGCGCTCTACAAGTCCAAATCAAATCAAATCAAATCAAATCAAATCAGTGAAGTCTAGCTTGAGGCTTTATGAAAGCAGCAAGCTTATAGACCCGATTCACGGTGTACCATGTTCCGGAGGTGAAGCGGAGAAAGGAGCCACCAGGGTAGATGCAGAATGAAGGTTCTAAGGAATCAGTAGCTGTATTAGAGGTTGGGATCGTCCACTGCATAGTGAACTGGCATGTCCCCTGTATTGAGTGAAGTCAAGCATACAAAACTGGTCCAGTGACTTATTTTGGCACCGGAATCATGCACATGTGCTCACGTGTCTAGGCCTGCTCTTCACAACACAAGATAAAAAACCTGTCCTGTGACTTGGTGGGGCGCACCAGGCATTTCTTCAATGTAGACAGTGAAATACTGTCCTGTTGTGGTTGCAGCACAAAGCAGTCGTGCAAATCCTTAGGATAAGAAGGCGTGTATCTGTCAGTGAGAATATAGCCTATCCTAATGACCTCTCTTTTGAAAACTTCCACTATTATGTCAAACCCAGAACCTTGTGCTGACATTCCATGTGCATGTCAACTTTATGTGCATATATAGTTTGCAAGTAGCACATGTGTGCTAGAAGAACTCTTTGTGGGAGAGTTTGATTGCTGAAGCCAGTGGGGTGTATTTTGAATCCTTGGTTGTAGGATGGTTCATGGAGAAGAATGAGGATCACTTTCCCAGACATTGGAAGTGTATTGCTTGTAATCCTGTGACTGGAGGATGGAGACCCAGTCACTGAAGTGAGGAGGATGGAGGTAGGGCTAACCTTCCAAAATTTTGTGAAGACTTTGTTAGCAAGGGGGGCGGATTTATTCTTTCTGAGTACTGCCATCTTCTTGATGGTAGGGATGTAGGGTAGCTCTAGAGCTACTGTTGATCAAGATGAGGATGCTTCTAGGCATGCCCTGCCCTTTTGTCTGTCCCATATTATAGCTTCAGAAAGGCAGACGACAGACCGGGGAAGAAAACTCATTGATTAGCAGTACCCACAATATGGGCACAGTAATAAGAGACAGCCCCATGGGAGCAGGCTATCTGCTGCGAGAAGCATCAATTAACACACGCTGTGTCCGAAGAGCAGCCTAAGAAGGACATTTGAAAGATAACCACCCCACACTGGTTCTGTAGTTTGAGACAGTTGATCCACATCCTCTGTCTAAACTAGTTGTATAACAGCTAAATCTAAACCACCTACTTTGCTTGATTCAGTCCCACGCTTTTCTGGACCAAGGAAGGGAGCGTTCTGCAGAGCACTTTAAGAGTTGCTGCGTAACTAGAGGTATGGGGACATCACCTAAAGTCAATCATTATGGCTGGAGCTGCTGAGGGGTCAGTTTAAAGTACCTAGAAGCCTGCCTGCCTGTTGAGAGAGGAGGAATATACCAGGCCCTATAGGTGGACGACTGCACAGGAGGAGAGGCCCATGTGAGAACTCAAGAGTAAGCGGATGAGTCAAAGAGGGGCCAGGTCATAGATGTTCGATCCAGCCTCTCAGCGCAGTTCGTAAATTGGAATGCACCAAGCTTTGTCTAAAAAGTGTTACCTGAAAGTCATCCATGGGTGCAATCAGAGTGCTTCCACCACCGATCAGGTGCACATGGACTGCATCATTGTCAAGAGTGAACTAGATCTACCCCCGGGCTGCCACTGCATGAAAGCATCATAGTGTGAGGACTTGACATGGAGGCTCCAACAACCTTTGGCTGAGCTCTGGCCTGCAGCCTGCCAAGAAGGCCGCCACTGCGGAGACGAGCCCTGTGTTTGAAAACCCACCTCGCTGAAACCTTCTGGACGTGACCACAGGAAAAGTTGTTGCCAAGGCCCTTCAGCAAGGAGTCAAGCTGTGAAGGAAGAAGAGGATACATCATGCACCTACCACTGAGTAGCCAGGATGCTTGCTCTGTATCTCTTAGATTAATCAATCAGTCAATTTGTAGAGCGTGTCTTGTCACTCGTGAGGGTATACAGTCGCTGGCAGGGTTCAAGTGATCAGCTGCAAAGCCAGTTCTTCAGCACCTTATGGAACTCTCGAAGGGATGGGGAGGTCCGTAGATGTGGGGGTAGTTCGTTCCAGGTATTCGCTGCAGAGTTTCCTGAGGTAGGGGGTGATGTTGGTTTGTCTTGTGAGGTCGAGGAAAAGTCTGGCTGCAGCATTCTGTATGCTCT
The DNA here is from genome assembly GCF_964261635.1 of Lissotriton helveticus. Taxonomy (NCBI): domain Eukaryota; kingdom Metazoa; phylum Chordata; class Amphibia; order Caudata; family Salamandridae; genus Lissotriton; species Lissotriton helveticus. The sequence goes on from NC_136067.1 coordinate 1,624,053,169, forward strand.
GTAGTCTTCAGAGCAGATGGGCTGCAATCCCTGCAAAAAGTGTTGCTGTAGTTCATTCGGCTGGAGATGGTACATCTTAAGCTCTGGGTTAGCCACTTGAAGATCTTACGAAGCATGCCAAGGATGAAGAAGCAGGTAGAGGAGACAGAGTTTATCAGAGTCGTCATGGTTAACTTGTTGTCCAGGGTGATGCATATGTTTCTAGCGTGGTCAGTCGAAGTTGGAGTAGGTCCGTGTTCCGTGGGCCACCAGGAAGTGTCCCACACGGAGCTTTTGTTGCAAAAGGTCTGTACCTCTGTCCTGTCCATGTTGAGCTTCAAGCAGTTGTCCTTTATCCAGTTGGCAACGTTTGTCATGCAGCTGTGAATGTTGGTCTTGATGTTGGTGGGGTCTTCGGAGAAGGAGAGGATGAGTTGTGTGGCGTTGGAGCAGGATATGTTGCGTTTGTGGGTTTTGACAATGCTGGCCAGTGATGTCATGTAGGTGTTAAAGAGGGTGCGGCTAAGTGAAGATCCTCGCTGTATTCCACAGATGATTTCTTTGGGTTCAGAGGTGAATAGTGGAAGAGCTATAGTTGGAGCTTGATTTGATGCGTGAGACTAGGGCTTTTTTTCTTCAATTCTCTAAGTTGTCGGTGGTAGAGATAGAGGGCTGTCTTGAGGAGCTTTTGTCAGTGGTGTGCTTGCTCAAGTGCCATATTCTTTCCAAACTTCTTCACAGTGGCGTTTAGCGGCTTTGAGGTCTTTGGCATACCAGATGACCTGCTTGGTGGATCTTTTGTGTGTGTTGCTGATTGGAGCAACGTTGTTGGCGCAGTTAGTGATCCATGAGTTTAAGTTTCTAACGTTCTGGTCTAGGTTGTTGGAGAAGGTGGGGTGGGTGGGGTTGAGGGCGTTGATCCATACGTCCCCGGAGACTTCACCCAGTACCCCCCACCACAACATGAACAAACTGGGGAAGGAGGTCTTTGAGTTTGTGCGTTGAAGTGGAAGATGGAGTGGTCAGTCTGGGTGAATTCTTTGGTTTGCCTGCAATTGATGCAGTTGCTGGATGTGAAGGTGGGGTCTAGTGTGTGGCCTGCGGTGTGTGTTGGGGTTGTGGACGTGTTGGGTGAGGCAGATGTTGTTCATGCGATCGAGGAGGTTGTTGGCGTTGTGTCACTGAGATGAAAGTTGAGGTAGCAGAGAAATATATATTCTGAGTCTTTAGTGAGGGGGCGACGAACTTTTAGAAGCTTGGTCGTTGCCCTGGGGGCAGTAGGCAAGTGTGCCCCCGATTGCCATATGTATGGAGCCGGAGGTTGAAGTGTTCCATGGTTGGGGCAATTTCATCCAATGTGGTGGCGCATTGGATAGATTCCTCGTGCATGATGGCAATCCCTCAGCCTAGTTTGTTGATGCGGTCGTGGTGAGTGATCTTGTAATCTTTAGGTACCTCAGTGGTGATGTTGGGCAATTATGTGGGGCTGAGCCAGGTCTCTGTGAGGAGGAGGACATCTGGTGCGAGGGTGGTGATGAGGTCCCAAATCTCAGTGGCATGTTTGCATAGGGAGCGTGTATTGAGAAGGGCGCATGCGAGGTGTTCTTGTGCTGGTACGGTCAGCAGTGTTGTCTGGGGGGGCTGGGGGGCGCGCGTGCTGTATAACTTGAAATGGCAGTGGGTGCAGGTAAATGGCCCTATCCTGGATTGTGAATCGAAGCAGCTGCACTATTTGTGGTGGTGTACAGGGTAAAGGGCGCAAAGATAGGCAACGGTGTAGCTGATGGGGGTGGCAGCAACAGTGTTTGTGGTGCTGGGCACGGTCCAGGCACGGACGGGCATAGACAGGCTTGCCTTTGGTGTGCCAGCTGTGAGGCGGCAGTGATTAAGTAGGTCCTGGAAGGTGGGAGGGAAGCGGGGGCGCCGGGCGAGGCTACAGAAGGCAGGAAGGGCACAGGAGAGCAGGGAAGGATAAATTGAAGGTGGGAAGCAGGTGAACAGGAGTGGGAGCAGCAAAAGGGAAGAAACAGTGGGTCAAAAAAAGAAGTGAGAGTGGGGAAAACAGCGATGGAGAAACAAGGATGCGAGTGAGAAAAAGAGCAATGCAGAAGGCAGAAAGGGTGTAGGTGAGAAAAGAGCAATAAAGGCAATGCAGAAAGGCAAAAAGAGTGCTAGTGAGAAATGAGCAATGAAGGGAATAAAGAAAGGCAAAGTGATGAAAACAAGGACGCAACAAAAATTTACAATGCAACGGTCTCACCTTTGCAAAAGTTAGAGCTATTGGCATTGTAAATGACAAAAATTTTATTTATGTGTTGGTTTTGAAAACAGATAAGTAAATGGGATTGTCATTTACAATGCCAATAGCTTAATCTCTCGCAAATGCCACAAACAAAGACACAGACCCACACCGAGCCCCCCACACACACACAGAGCCACACACACAGAGGCACACAGACACACACACACAGACCCACACACACACACAGACCCCCCACACACACAGACCCCCCCACACACACAGACCCCCCCACACACACAGACCCCCGACACACACAGACACACACACAGACCCCCGACACACACAGAGCCCCGACACACACAGAGCCCCGACACACACAGAGCCCCGACGCACACAGAGCCCCGACGCACACAGAGCCCCGACGCACACAGAGCCCAGACGCACACAGAGCCCAGACGCACACAGAGCCCAGACGCACACAGAGCCCAGACACACACAGACCCCCGACACACACAGACCCCCGACACACACAGACCCCCGACACACACAGACCCCCGACACACACAGACCCCCGACACACACAGACCCCCGACACACACAGACCCCCGACACACACAGACCCCCGACACACACAGACCCCCGACACACACAGACCCCCGACACACACAGACCCCCGACACACACAGACCCCCGACACACACAGACCCCGACACACACACACACACACACACACACACACACAGACCCACACACACATTGAAAATGCAATAGGTCTCGCCTTTGATTAAGTTAAAGCCATTTGCTTTGCTAATGGTATTGTATAGCAAAGCAAATGGCTTTAACTTAATGGAGAAGTGGTGGCTCACGGGTTAGAGGAGGCAGACCCTGAAGCAGAGGTCAGACCCGGGACCTGGGTTCAATTCCTGACGCGGCAGGGTCCTGAGCCCAATTGTCCACGGACTCAATAATTCTCGCTTCGGTGCCTACTTGAATCACGGGTTCACACTCTGCAACTCTGGGCAATAGCTTGCTTAATCTCCACTACGGCCCCCCGCGGTTGGATGCCTGGCTTTCACCTTGGGGATACCCAGTAGGGGTTATCTCACAGGAAAAAGCCAGGACGGGTTCCCAAAGCAAGCGCCTTGAGACCTTGCGGTGATAAGGCGCTATATAAGAACCTTTGACATTTGACAAAGGCGAGACCTATTGCATTTTTAATGCTCGTTTGCCTCTGTCACTTTAGACCAAGCCTCCAAGGACAGGGTTGGCTCTGCACACAGTAAATGCAAATAGCAAGTGAAGTGAGAAAATAAATGCACTAGTGCGAAAAATAAACAGTTCATGTGCACATCATATGGCAAGAACTTAATAAAAGTGAAATGTAACAACACAGAGTGACTCAATGAACCCTGAACTGTTCTAAAGGAACATTGAGAATCGATCAGGATGCACTGCTAAAATGAAGAAAGACTTTCTTACTTTCTTGCAGAACAGGCCCCGTGTGTGAGCAGCAAAAATAGCTTGTGACTCTCACAAGACGGCCGTAGTGAACGTGTACCTAGTTTGCAAAACAAATACCCAGTGGCAGCAGCAGTGCAAACTTTCATTGCGCACAAAACATGCTGTTCTCTGCCAATTTTACTGTAAGCCTTACTATATGCATCTACTGCTGCGGTCATATCCTGTCAGTCCTGCTACAGTCACTCTGAGTCCTGCTGTCACTGTAAGAACTCCTGCTGTTGTCATATCCTGCCACAGCCCCCCTGGAGTCCTGCTGCCCCTATAGGGACTCCTGTTGTGATCATATTCTGCTATCCTGCAGCGATCACTTGGAATCCTGCTGTCACTGTAAGAACTCCTGTTGCTGTCACTGTGACTTCCAGTCAGTCTTGCAGTCACTCAGAGTTCTGCTGCCACTCTCTGACGCTCTCCCTGAGCCTTGGTACCACTGCCCACAGCCCCTACCGCTGCCACTCTCTGCCCGACCTGCTGTCACAACGTTTGATGGCAATGCCCGCCTACTTATCCTTCTTACACACCTTTACCCCCTTACAATCTTTCTCCTCCCTTTAATGCCCCTCCTTCTCGCTGTTCCTCACATGGACATTCACTATTCCCGCTCACAGTGACACACGACAGAGGGCTCTTTCCTGACACTCCTCTCCCTTTCACCAGTGGAACTGTTCAATTGTTCTTTTCAGACTCGTACTGGTGAAGCAAAACTGTGCCCACAAGTAGGGAACATTGAATGGCAGACTCTGCCAGTGACAGAATTGTAGACTCAAATCAACGCCGCCACGATTTCACGATGGGGAAACATAGATGTTTAGTTGTGAAAACGAAGCAATTTAAGTGTTTGGGCAATTTACAAAATCATTGTGTTCGTGCATCTGGGAACAGCAGTGTTGCCCTGGGGTGACTGTTACTGGGGCCGAGAGCAGCCCAGCCACAAATTTACTGCTGCAAGCCCTGCTCACAGATGACAGCCTCCTCGTATTTCTTTGCAGTTTTTATATAGCGCGAACTGGGCCCGAAGGTATAGGAGCACCTTGCAGGAGCACCAGTTGCTTTATAAAAGGACACATTTGTTTTTACAAGCACAAAGAGATTGAGTGAGTCTGCAGCTCTGGCCGTTACGCCATATCCTCTCCCTTTGAGATGCTAGCCTCGTATGTGCGCGCCTAATACCTATGCGATGCCCGCCTTATATGTGCGCGACTGGCACTTTTGATGGCAGCGTTATATGTGCGCGCCTAGCATTTGTGATGACAACTAGAACTTCTGACGCCTGCTTCGTATGTACGGGCCTAGCCTTGTGTGAGCGCCTAGCACTGTGTGATACCAACATCTTCGTGTGTGAGCGCCTAGCACTGTGTGATGCAAGCCTTGTAAGTTGCTTAGCACTTTGTGAGGTCAGCTTCGTATGTGCACGCCTAGCGATGTGTGTGATGTCAGTCTTGTATGTGCACGCCTAGCGCTGTGTGTGATGTCAGCCTTGTATGTGCGTGCCTAGCGATGTGCGTGATGCCAGCTTCGTACTTCCGCGCCTAGCACTCTGTAATGCCAACCGTCTCGTATGTAAATGCCTACCTCTGTGTGATGCCAGCTTTACATTTGTGCGCCTAGCCCTGTGTGATGCCAAAATCTTTGTGTGAACGCCTGGCACTGTGTGATGCCAATATCATCGCGTGAGACTGAGAGCGCCTGACACTGTGACATCAGCCGCGGCGTTGCACCTGCTAGATAAAGGATATGGCCAGATGGAGGGGCAAGAGGGGTAGAGCCCGGCGCACTCCTTGCCGACGGGCCATTGTTTGCGATGCAAACAGCACCCACATAAACAGACGGACGGGACTGAACTGCGAGGCGTGGATTGGAACAGACCCAGTGAAACGCGTGGTGACAGGCGCAGTGGGTAGGGCCCCGAATGCAGCGGGGGTGAGACCCAGGCGGGGTGGTCGGGATGGACGGCAGCACCTGGCCCAGTTGCTGCAGATACATAAAGGGGTGGTGCAGTCAGCTGCAGCGCGGCTGGCATGGGGGGTAGGGGGTATGCGGGGATAGCGGGGGCTGCCAGTGGTGTCAGGGCGCAGCACGACGCCCACCCCTTTCCCGGAAGGACCGAAGGGGGCTCTCAGCCCGTGATGGTGCGATGGCAAGCAGATGGGGCGGCGAGGGGTGTGAAGAACAGGGGTACACCAACAAGGTGCACAGGGGAATAGGAGTAGTGAAAGGTGGCGCTGTGACTGCACGAGTCACTGTATATTATGTATTTGCACAGTGAGCTTTTTGCGCATTGTCACTGTACGGCGTGCATGGGGCAACAAACAAGTTGGACCAAATGATTAAACATTTTCATCATTATCTTTTCCACAAATTTTGGCTAAAATCCGTTCGTTCGAGGCAAGTCTTGTCAATGTTCTAATAATCCAGGGACTGTCACAGTGCCTAGAAGCGTTATATATCTGCAGCCGCAAATCAATTATGTGCTTCTGGACTAAGGGAACATGCGCTCGCCATGACACAGCCTTTTGTCTTTGAGCCCCGTCCCTTTCAGACTGGGCGCCCCGACTTCCTGCTGGGGTAAAAAAGGTTCCTTATCTTCTTTATGGGGCCATAAGGACCCATAAAGAAGATTAGAAACCTTTTACTTCAGCAGTAAGTCAAGAAACCCAATCTGAAAAGGACGGGGCTTAAAGAGAAAGAAATACGTCATGGCGACCTCTTCTCCAATGGCTGGCCACCGTTTAGGAGGCCAGCCAATGGAGAAGAGGGGCGGGGTTTAACCCTTGCTATTAAAACTCACTCTAAGACATAAAATCTCGCGAGCTCGACTGCGCATGTGCGCAGTATGCCACGTGAGACCTAAAAAAGAAAAGGTACCGAAGAGAAAACGGGAAGGAGAGAGGGGTTAATTGAGAGGAGTAGCAGTTGCTGAACAATGGGGAGTTGGGTCCGAAAGGACCTCCACTTGTCGGAGGACAAGTCCAGGAAGGTGGGCACCTGCTCAATGGGGTTCACCCTGCAGCTATCAAGTAGGTCCTGGGAGATGGGTGAGGCATGGGGGCGGTGGGCGGAGCTACGGAAGGCGGGAAAAAGAGACCGAAACATGCACAGGAAAGCCAGTAAGGAGCCAGGGAGGTGGGATGGGGAAGTGGGTGAACGGCAGGGGGAGCAGCAACAGGGAATCAAAGGGGGCAGAAAACGAGAGCAGGGAAAAAGGGCAATGGAGGAAAAATATGAGAGAAAAGAGCAATGCAGAAAGGCAAACATGTACGAGGGAGAAAAAAGCAATGCAGAAAGGCGAAAAGGGTGCGAGTGAGAACAGAACAATGAAGGCAATGCAGAAAGGCAAAGAGTGATGAAAACAAGGATGCGAAAAAGGAGGAGCCGCCGTGTAGACAAGGAGGAGAGAGGGCTTCACGAAGAGGAGCAGCGGTTGCTGGCACAGCTAGGAGATGGGTCCAAAAAGGCCTTGAATGGTAGGAGGACCAGTCCAGGTAGGTGGGGAGCCTGGGCAACCGCTAGATGTCTCGTCTGCCATCTCTCAATAATTTCTTCAACATACACACTGCTCTCCTTTAACACCATGTCAATGCCACAGCCCTCCTATGTACATCGCTTTTTGCAGACTCAAACAATTTTGTAATGACGAGTACAGCACTAGCCTCTCAAACAGCAGCCAATTCTCAATAACACCACCACCAGCGACTTTCTTGGCGCCTTATTTGTTGATCCGTAATACAACTTGTCTGATGGTTCCACCAAAACTGATCTTCTCTTCTACACATCATATAAAGTTAGCACTTCCAGCATTTTCTCCTTTGTGGTGTCCTTCTTAACCATCGGCAGTATCATGTTCATCATGCCATCCCCATATATGTTTGTGAGGAAAGGGGATGGTTGAAATCAGTCTAAATAAAAAACACAAGCTACAAACTAAAAGATGAAATATGAAAGTAAAACTCTCTTCAGGGCATGCTTAATGTCTACAAAAGAACATAGGCATGAAAATATCTCCTTCAAAAAGGACATCCCTGAAACTTCAACCAAATAGTTTTAAGGATTCAGATTCCCCTTCATGGCTTGAGTGCCACCATAGGCGTTGCTGGCAAGTAGTGTCATGTAGATAGAATTGAATAATCTCTATGTACATGGGGGTAAGGTAGATATACCTGAACAATGTAAGTAACTGGCGTCAACCAGTGCTTAATTTGTAAAAATAAATATATAATGTTTTAAAAAGTGCCAGGGCCAGTGTCTGATCACTGCAACCTTCACAGCCCATTGCTCCACCAGCACTGCCAATGACAGTACTCCCACACGTGTGACAATTCAGTCATTCCAGACCTCCAAAGATATTAGAATGATGTTGGCAGCAGGTATTAGTCCTGTTTAATGTGTGTTGAATTAATAAATGACTGTTATTCTGCTAATTTCTAAATTAGGCAGACAGCGCTATCACATGGCAGATCGTCATAAGTACCGATGTTGACAATTAAGTGCCGAGCACCGGAAACCACTGGCTCAATTTAAGAACTGCTGTCAACTTTTTTTGGTGCCCTCTGTTGAGCGCTGTTGTTGATTCCATTAAATCTAACATATGTTCAACTACTTTAAAGTACTGGTGTTTACCATTAGACTTTAGAAAATGCCTATAAATGGGTATAAACTTTATTCTGATCCCTTAAAGATATCACATTTGTGATGGGGAATTACTATAACCCTTTCATCCTGATCAATGTGTTTTTGCACATTCATGCTCTATTGTGTCCCAGGCTTTCATCGGGATCTCAGTACTCCATGGAATACTTTACAACGACTAACCACCCTAGAGTGGATTGGAAGAGCATCCTCCCAAGCCTCTACAATTCTCTCCTGTCAGAGTCAGCCCCGGTCATCAAGTACTTCAGATGGCACTTTAATTCTCTGCTTCAGTCTACCTCAGTTTTGCAGACCGGATGCCACAGATCTATCACATCATACCCTCTCCTTGTAGCAAGACCCCTCCGCACCAGCATCAGTCATTAATATGGCACCCGTCCCTCTGGGACCATACCAGGGCAGCAGCAAAAGGGCCACAAGCTCCAATCAACACAAAGACTTCTGGGCTATATTGGTTTTCTTTACCATGCTTCAGTTTAAATAAGTTTGAGATGGAGGGCTCAGGCATGAAGGTTATATTGCACCTCAGATTGGTGGTCTTCACACAAAAGCTGTAATTCTTTCCCAGATCGGCTTCTCAATTTGTACACAGTGTATATTATAGCAGAGGGTCCCATCTCAGAAGAGCTGTAAATTCTGCAATGGGTGCCCAGGGGGATATTTCTGACATGTTGCCGTCCAGCCAACCCCACACCATCATTTTCTTAACGGCTTGTCAATTACTGAGAATTACAAAATTGCTTACTGCATATGGCTTGTGGACCTTCAAACACTCCTCCATATTTTAACAGATTCTCTTACAACATCCCACACCTAGCAATATTCTGCCTTGCAGGCCAACCCACAAAATGGGGGATGCCCAATCGTCACTGCCACTCTTGGGCTAACAAACCATGCAACAAAGAAAACAATGAGGACAGGAATATCATTTAACCATTATTTCTTATTACACACACTAAAGGTGTCTGAAAAGTCTTCCACGTTCATTTTAGCAACATACATCTTAAAAACCTCATAAGACCATACGTTTCCAAAACTAGTCATTGGCACCATTTTATTTTCCTTTGCATATTCTTTAAGATACCAATTTTTCAACAAACAATCATCAATATACATAAATCCACATTTTCCACACACACAAAGTTACGGTCATTCATGGCCTTTCCTAGAGATATGTTTTAAGTCATGATTCACATGTACAATGTTGGTTCCATTCATCCTCCGTACTGGTTTGAAATCCAATCAAAAGCAAATGTATGGGGACCACAGCCTATTTCTTAGACTTTCTGATTTGGTGCCCCATCCCAGGATACTTGATTCCTCATTCCCATCTGTGGATTGTTACGTCTCCAAGAAGGGTAAGGGTCGACACGTTTCGCCCTTCAAGATATTGAAGGCCTCATAGGACCCAAGATAAAAGGATGAACAGTTTGTTCTCTCACTCTTGAAATTGTTGGTAACTCATATTAAGTATGCCTTACAACAGGAAAGAGACCGCGATACCTGAATAAATCTGGTATGAAGCAAACAGTCCTGTATTTGTGGTACTCTGTAATGCCACAGCATACGATTCTATCAGCTGTGGCTCTTTAAATGCAATGAAGCCCAAGGTGCTGAATCCAACCTTAATCCAAGGAGGAAAACCTTCCCAAATATCAACTCTGTCGTTGAAAGCTTCGATCCAAGTTTCCGACAAGAGAGTTGGCATTTGGGAAAAGGAAAGTGCTGCCAGTTCCACGAGGTGCTGCAGCAGTAGAAAAGTCCACAGAAACAGTAAACATTTTAAACTCCAGCAGGATAAACATGTCCAATAAGGCAGGCAAGCTGCCAGAAGACAGCAGAGTGTCAGATTGGCTGTCCATTTTGCATACTTTGCTTGTTGATGAAATTGATGAAAAGAAGAATGACCGCCTCAAACTGCAGGCTGTCAGCTGTAAGAGACACCGGTAGAGCCTTCAGGGCGTTTCAATACCTTCAGGTTGCACATGTATAAATTCAGCTTTAGAATTAAGTATCATGTACAGTTTCAAGTAATCTACAGTTTTAATCTCTTCTCCTTTCCTGTTCCTGCTCCTGCTATATCCTTTTCTTCACGCGTGGTCCTTTTTTCCGCTCATTGCCACTGTGTTAAATGAAGATGCAGGATTGCTAGTAGTATAGGTGAAACAGGATATGGTCTATTCTCACGGTAAGAGTCTCACGTTACAGGTAAAGATGGTAGTAAGGAATTAGGAATGCCCCACCTGGAGCAGCGTCCTAGCTGCTCAGCCCACACATTGCAACTGACTCACTCAAACCATGCACACATCAGCATTCTATTACCTCACCAGTCACACTGGCTAAGCAGCACGGGATATATGAGACAATGCATGGCAAACACATGAAGATACCACAGTAAGCTCCTTTGAAAAGAGATTTAATGAAAGTGAAACTTGAGGAAAGAGGATTGGCGCAATGAAACAAAAAAAGTTACGTTTCAAAGTGTTTTAAATAAAACCTTGACGAAGAAACTCTACTGTGTTGCATTGGGTATTTTCATGCAGCATCGTTCATGATGTTCACCCTTGGACGTCATGAAAAATGTCATGGTTTCAGAGCGTTATGGGATTCCACTGTAATCTGTCATGTGTGTGATGTTGTTGATTATTTGTCTAGACTTCCTGTGGCGTTGGCTTGGGGGCCAATTTTTGTGTATTTTACATTAAAAAATAGTTTATGAAGATTTTATTCCGCCACATGGATTCTTCCAGTCTCAATTTGGCGACTACCGGGGTAAGTGAACCACTCTTTGGACCCACCAAGTGCATACGAGTGACAAGTACGCAAGGAGAAGAATAAGACAAGTGCTTCAGCGCGCATTTATAAACAATTTCAAATATAGTCAGGATTTACTTCAAAAACGCTAAACGCAATATATCGAAAAGTTACTGTTTGAAGACTAGAGGATGCGCTGAGGCTTGCCTGCCGGCGGTGACATTTTTAACCTTCTTGCTTTATTTTCGAGCTGATTACTAGCTGCTTAAGATTGTATTTCCTCACTCACCCTTATCCTGTTGCACCTCCCTTCTAGACTCCCCGTTCCACCACGAGCAGAGCTCGATTAATGTGGAGGGAGCCTATTGGGCGAGACACTTGCTGGTGATTTCCTACACTTCCGGTCGGAGGAGGTGAGCGGTCTAGCGCTCTGACCTTCCTCCCTTCAAAACCGGACGCAGGGGGTGACGCGCGCTGGATGCGCTGAGGCTTGCCTGCCAGCGGTGACATTTTTAACCTTCTTGCTTTATTTTCGAGCTGATTACTAGCTGCTTAAGATTTTATTTCCTCACTCACCCTTATCCTGTTGCACCTCCCTTCTAGACTCCCCGTTCCACCGCGAGCAGAGCTCGATTGATTGATGTGGAGGGAGCCTATTGGGCGAGACACTTGCTGGTGATTTCCTACACTTCCGGTCGGAGGAGGTGAGCGGTCTAGCGCTCGGACCTTTCTCCCTTCAAAACCCGATGCAGAGGACAACGCGCAGCGGGCGCGCCGAAGGCGCCCCAAAGGCAAGCCCATCTGCGCCCGTCCGCGCCCGACCGGGACCAGGGGCCACTTCCCCTGTTCAATGTTTCCCAACCTGTGCCTACTCTCCAGCGGAGCTGTTATCCCTGCTAGGCCAGGAGCCCATTACCAAGCATCTCCTAACTAATCTTGAGCACTTTGGTTTATTGCAACATTCACATCCCTCCCTGCCTCGGATGGTCCTCGCCACCACCACGCTTAACTCAGAGTCTGACTTATCACAAACAATCCCTTCTTATGATTGTTTGGGTACAGGGCAGGACTATCTGTCTATTTGGTACTTGAACACCCGTTCGCTGGTCACCAAGCAGAGATTTTTTACCTCTTAGAAGCAGTTAAACCAGCTATGCGCCTGCTGTCCGAAACGTGGCTCACACCAGAGTCTACTCCTGACATCCAGGCAGCCATCCCTGATGGCTACTACATCCTTCAGGCAAGTCGGCCTCAAGGGAAAGCTGGGGGATTGTTGCTGACATCTCCCACTCCTATAAAGTTAACTCTATTACCATGCTCCCCATCCCATCGGTCGATTACTTACTTTTAAAATTTGAGTCGGATACTCTCCCCCTCACATTTGCCCTTTTCTATCGCCCTCCCGGACAGTCGCCTGGCTTCAACTCAACTCATTTAGTAGTATGGTGGCTGAATTGGCGATTAACCATGCCAAAATCCTTATAATAGGAGACTAACTACAGGCCCAATGCTCAGCATGAAAGTGCTCCCTCCAGGGAGTTCACGGACCTGTTAACCGGTCTCAGCATATCAATGTTGCTACCCATGTTAAGGGTCACATTCTGAACCAGCTTTGGTCTTTAAATCAGGATGTGCTAAATTTACAGATCTCCCTGTGTGTTTGGTCGGATCACTTCTCTATCTCCTTTTCCTTACCTAAAAGTTCAGCCATGAAATCCTGCCCTACTGATCCTCCCCTGATCCGTAACTGGGGCCGAGTAGATATCCCCTCTCTCTGTCACTCGCTGGCCACTACGTCTCCTATCTCTCTCGGGCCGTCAGGCTCTTTTCTGCCAGTCCATGTCCAGGCTGATAACATTCACATCTGGCTTGCTGAAGCCCGGGACACTTTTGCTCCTCTAAAAAAACTCAAGAACAAACGCCCCCACGACGCTCAGCATTGGTTTTCTAAAGATTTGATCGATATGAAGCTTGCCCTTCGACAAAAGTGCAAGTGGAGATCTGATTACTGCTCCCTTAAGAAACTCTCCTTTCTTGCCGCCCTGAAAGAATATAAATTAGCTATCCTTGGGGCCAAAACTAAGTATTTCTCGGACAGAATCCTTGATTCCTCTAACAAATCGAAATATATTTTCTCCATAGTTGACGAACTTGTCAAACCTGACCGCATCACGATGATCCCTTCTTCTTATCAGTTTCTCTGTGATTCCCTAAACAACTACTTTGTGGAGAAGATAGCCATAATTAAAAATAGTATTCCTAAACCTGACCCGAACTTTAACCCAGGTAGTACCCTGACTAATCCCTCCTCATTTCTGACTTTCCCTCTGATCACACAAGAGATTTTTCTCTCACTCCTCAGTAGAGTCCGTTCTGGTTCTCCTGCAGATAGTTGTCCCGCCCACATTACTCGCAAGATCTTTCTTAATCTTCCTGATGTTCCCCGTTTTTTGCTTAACAATTCCCTTTGCTCGGGGGTGGTCCCTAACACATTTAAATCTGCTGAGGTGGCGCCCATTCTCAAAAAACCTGGGGCGGACCCGGCGGTCCTGAGCAATTTTCACCCAATATCCCTGCTCCCTTTCCTGGGCAAACTCTTAGTGGCCCATGTCTCCAGCTGCCTTGGTTCTTTGTAGAAAGCTCACAGTTTCTGGATTCACATCAGGCGGGATTTAGGCCCCAGCACTCCACCGAATCTGTGATCGTGGCAGTTCACGACGAACTCAGAAAGGGGGCGGATCAAAACATTTCTCAGGCACTGGTGCTCCTCGATTTGTCTGCGGCATTCGACACCGTTGATCATTCCATCCTTCTTAAACGAGAACGCCGGCATCCGGGGCACCCCGCTCAGGTGGCTAGCTTCATTCCTACAAGATCGTAAGCAAGCGGTTCGTCTTGCCACCTTCATGTCTGAAGCCAAGGGCCTTACCTGTGGGGTCCCTCAGGGCTCCTCCCTTTCCCCGTTATTATTTAATCTTTAAATCCTTCCCCTCATTTCTGAACTGCGGACAAGACCGGCGGTCATCTTCAACTACACGGATGACCTCCAGCTTATCTTTAATATTGATTACTCTCCCACATCCATTGAGAACTTTCAGTCGACCATGACGTATATCAGCAGTTGGATGAACGCGAACCTGCTCAAGTTAAATCCGGATAAGACCGAGCTGGTTCTTACTGGGCCCCCAGGTAACCCCTGGAACTCTTATTTCTGGCCGCATTCACTGGGCAATGCTCCTTGCCTGGTCAACTCGGTTAAGAGTCTAGGAGCTACCATCAGTACGGATCTTTCCATGAGACCTCAAATTAAATCTGTGATGTCGGCATGCTTTTTCCATCTTCGCCGCATCAGAAAGATCAGTAGATTCCTTACTCGTGATGCCCTAGTCCAAGTTACGTTGGGTTTAGTGATTACTCGTATCTACTACGAGAATTCACTGTATATTGGTATTCCTGCCTACCAGTCCCATCAACTTCAACTGATCCAAAATCAAGCAGCCAGACTGATCTTTCGACAACCTAGGACCAGTTCCGTTAAGCCTCTTTTGAGGAGCCTGCACTGGCTCCCTGTAGTCCAGCGCAGCCTCTTCAAGGTGGGCTGCTTGATTTACCAGGCCCTCTTCCATCAAGGCCCGGCTTTCATAGCTGCTTGTCTCCACCGTTACATTCCTTCTCGAGTTCTTCGCTCTTCAGGTTCTAATCTGCTGTCTGCCTGCCCTTTTAAGCGCAAAAGGTTCGGGGGACTGAGATTTGCCTCTCAAGACTTGGCTATTTGCCCAAGCCTATGACTAATGTCGCTTCCTTGCAGTCCTGCCCCCTGCCTATCCTTAAAGCGCCAAGAAACTGTTGGTGAATGTGCGCTGTATACGTTTCTTTTTCATATCAGTGAGCTTGGGCACTGGCGCGCAAGGCTTCAGAAACCGCAATGTCATCAAGCACGCGTACACAGTACGTTGGTGGGTGCAGTTTTACGAGCAGCAGCAAACTTGTACCGTGACGTATTCACCATGGCAACGGAGGAGCAAGAGATGTAGAGACTGCAGCTGTAGTCAAGGGAACATATGAAGCGACATTACAGTCACAAGGAAAGGAGGCAGAGAAGATCTTGTGTGGAAATATTAACAAATAAAAAGCGGATTGCCAAATTAAAGAATAAAAACACAGGAACAATCAACAGCCTCATTAAAAGTTTAAAAAAAGGAAATTTTAAGATACTGGCAGTCAGACTCAACTCTTTTCTCCCCAAACTAATAAGCAACTCCCAGGTTGGATTCCTAAGGACTCCCATGTCTAATGACAACACCCGACTCCTCTGCCACATATTAGAACATGCGGCCACTAAATCTGAACCGGCAGTAGCTATCACATTAGATGCCGAGAAGGCCTTTGATAGAGTCTCCTGGGCTTTCCTGGAACACTGCATGCAATTGTTCAACTTATGGGCGGGATATATACGGATGGTTATGGCTCTGTACGGGGAACCATCAGCCTGTATCGTCGTTAATAGGTCACTCTCTGAGCCTTTTACACTGCAACAAGGTACTAGACAGGGATGTCCACTATGCCCTTCATTATTCTTACTGGCACTGGAACCCCTTATCCAAGATATCAAATTAGATACGAACATAAAAGGGATCAATATCAATGGTGTTGAAGTAAAATTAGCCACCTATGTCGGATGACATACTAATAGTAACTGAACAACCAAGGACATCAATTGAGGCGCTGATGGAGACAATAGCAAAATATTCAGGGTTCTCAGGGTATAAACTAAACAGAGATAAGTCAGAATGCAAACCACTAAATATTCACTGCACGAAACATCCTGGATGTGTCAGGCTTAGCCTGGCAAGTAGGATATATCAAAAATCTAGGTATAAGTTTTGGTAGCGACTTAATTGACACGCTACATCAGAATGAGAAACTACTACTAGAAAAGATTAAGAAAATTCTGGACTCCTGTTCTCCAAAATTCATAACGTGGTGGGGCAGAATCGAAACTATTAAAATGATCACCCCAATGATTAACTATCTGATAAGTATGCTCCCGCTCCTCCTCACAGATGATTTCCACTGCAAAGTTGACATACTGATCTCTACATACCTGTGGCAAGGGAAGAAAGCACGGATACGTTTTAAAAAATTAAGACTGGATAAAAATCAAGGAGGGGGTAAATCTAGCAGACTTCAGAATATTCCAGCTAGCCTTTCTGGCAAAACAAGGCTCATATTGAATATCACCGCCTACTGACTATACGCCGGTATGGCTACAGGTAGAGAGGGCCATCCTGAATAGCCTAAGCCCCCTGGCTCTACTAACAGCAAATAGATACCCCCACACCTCCATGTCCATCTTTAAAAATACAAAAATCGCACTACTGAAGGTAAATAAGAAGCTGGAGAATAGCATCAAAGGTTCTAAAATGGAATCACTCTGGGCCAATAGTAAGATTTTGTATAAAGGGAAAAGCCTAGCCTTCGATACATGGATTGAGAAAGGTATTCACTACCCTTACCAACTAGAAAACGAAACATACCCTATTACATTCACAGACCTCAAGTCAAGATATAATCTAGCTGACATTTAATTCTATAACTTTTTGAAAATCAGAACGGCCCTGTCAAAAGCCAAATTATTCGCCTCACAGCCATCAATCTCCCGATTTGTGTTGAACATTAATAAATTGGGGCTCCAGGTCTCAAAGCTCTACAAAGTCCTCCGCCCAAAATCATCCAAACTTAATAATAAGACTGTTGCCTATTGAGATAAACACACGAAAGCCACACATAAGGAACAAGAATGGTCCACACTATGGAGCTCGGCCTCACCCAATAAGATCTCCCCGGTGCTCTCACAAACAACATTTTGCCTGCTACCCAAGGCTTTTTGGACCCCGGCCCATTTATTCTCAATAGGCCTCAGGGATGAGGAGGTATGTTGGAACTGTAACAAGGAAACAGGGGATTTAGCACATCTGATCTTTCATTGCCCAATACTCAAAACATTCTGGGAGAAAATCTTTGTTTTTATAAATGGTTTGTTTGACTATATGCTAACAAAATAATTTGCCACCTTACCATGGCATGTATGTGCACAGACTTGAGATCTGAACCCGATAAAGACCTACTAGACTTGCTACTGACAGCAGCAGTGAAAATGGTCCTGGTCAATTGGAAAGACACAAGTAAGACTTCTTACAAAGGCTGGATCAACTGAATCACCCAACTCAGAGGTGCGGACAACATTGCACTACAGAACTCACCCTGGAAACCGGCATGCAGAAAGATGTGGAAATCTCTTGACACGTACCTAGACTCTTATAAACCTCCATGAAAATAAGATATACCGGAGGTACACAACCTGGTGCCCCCTATGAACACACCACCCTGACAAATGTACTTAACTGGTCACAACCAATGTCGCCCTCTCTGACCTACCGCAAGGGGGGAACCCTACCAACAACGGCCTACATGTGTGCCAACATTCCCACAGAATGTCAGATGTAATTGATAAGAAATGTAACTCTCCTTGCCTGTCTCCTACCTCTTCTTTTCCCCTTTGTTTTCTGCCCATCTCTCTCTCTTTTTCTCTTACTATCGTCACGTGGGGTTAGCTAAACAAACATGACATAATTTTTCAACACACTGATGTACAAGCTGCACTTGGTACAACCTATGCTCACTCTGTAACAGAATTGCTAATGTGTTGCAAGTGGCATCAGACTAGGTGCTGTCTTCAGTCAAGTTGTTGATGGAAAAGAGTACACAGTGGCATTCATTTTGAAAGCTTTAAAGGATGTCGAAAAGAGATACAGCACTATAGAAAGGGAGGTTTTGGCACGTATATGGGCTGTAGAAAGGTTGAGGACTTACCTGTGGGGCAAAAGCTTTGAGATTTTGACTGATCACAAACCATTACTATATATGTTTGATGGATGTGGCAGGGGATCCAATACAGCATCATCAAGATTGGTACGTTTAATTTCAAGGTTGCAGGAGTACAACTTTGAAGTTAGGCATATTACAGGTGGTTTGAACAGGCGTGCAGATTGGTTGTCAAGAACGCCGGTTACTGAACAGATGGAAGAAAAGAAATACTACTGTGGATGAATGTGTAGTAGCAGCACTTGATGCTGTTAATTATTCGGAAGCTGTATAGACAGCGCAGGAGTGGAAACATGAAATGCAAAAGAACATCACTTTACAGCATGTGTTGGAGTATTTTATGAATGGATGGCCTCCCATATGTAACTTGGATGTGAATTTGAAAAGTTACATACAGATCGCAGTATGGAGGGTGAAGTTCTAGTCAGGCGTGATTTATTTATACCACCATTCACATTACATAAAAAATTAGTGAAATTAGCTCATCAAGGGCACCCAGGAGCAACAGCAACCAAAAGAATGCTGAGAAAGCACTATTGGTGGCTGGTATGGACACGGATGTAGAGAATTTTATCGACAAGTGTGCAGAGTATGTAAGATCTTATAAGCACTGGGAGGTCAGTAAGGAAGATATGCATCTGGTTAAAATACCAGACGGACCATGGAAAAAACTTGGATTCAATTTTGCAGGACCTTTTAATGTGTTGAAGGATGAAATGCGTTATCTTCTGATCCTCACAGACTATTACTCAAAATGGATACATTAGGAGTTTAGCACTGGTATTACTACAGAAGCGGTGATTGATTTGTTGAGTTGAGTTTTTGCAGTTGAGGGTTACCCTAACTTCATAGTATCTGACAATGGAAATCAGCTCACTGCTAAAAAAATGTTGGCGTATCTGAACAAATTGGGTGTGAAACAGAAAAAAACCACCATTGTATCAAGGGCCTGGTTGAGAGAGTCAACAGGTTTCTGAAGAGGGAATTCAATTGGCGGTTGCTTCAAATATTGTGTGTGGAAACCTTTTTAAAGGATAACATTTTTGGATACAATACCCCTCACACTGAGGCTAAACAAACTCCATTCTTTTTGAGGAGAGAGAGAAAGGGTTGCAATTCATTAACGCCCAACAAAAGCAGTTGTTACCTGACAAACAAGTTCATGGTGAAGAGCTACCATGATAGCGTACAGAGAACTTCATAAAAAATATTCGCTGTTGGTGATTATGTTCTTGTTAGGAAGCCAATGAAAGTGCAGAAGGGAAGGTCAGTTTTTTATCCACCTAAACAAATCATTAGGGTTACAGACAGTGCTGTTTTACTCCAAGACAAAGGCTGGTGGGACAAGAGCGCAGTTGTATCACTTAAAGAAGGACAGGAGCTTTTGTTCAATAACATGGAAGACTTAGACAAAGATCTTGATGTGCACAATTTTATAAAAATACCTGAAGATAAATCAGTGTGTTAATGGAGAGTTTGTTAGTAATCACCAATGTAATGTTAACTCTGAGATTAATAATGCAGATACAATGGAAGAGCCTTCCACTCCTGAGATAGGTGAAAAGGGTTTTATTACTAGTGGAAATTTACAGGATCTACAAAACAGTGTGATGTTGAGTAGCAAAAGGAAAGTAGTCTTTCCTGCTAAGTTGAATAATTACATATTGTATTGAATTTTTGGTAAGGTTGGGAGGTGTTGCATTGGGTATTTTCATGCAGCATTGTTCATGACGTTCACCCTTGGACTTCATGAACAATGTCATGGTTTCAGAACGTTATAGGATTCCACTGGAATCGGTTATGTGTGATGTTGTTGATTATTTGTCTTGACTTCCTGCGAGCAAAACCATTATTGTGGCGTTGGCTTGTGGGTCCATTATTGTGTATTTTACATTAAAGAATCATTTATGAAGATTTTATTCCGCCTCGTGGATTCTTCCCGTCTCAACATACTGTTTACTTTAGGAGGCTTCTCTGGCTCCTCCCCTATAATATTTGTTAAGATTTTATCCCTGGGCTAGTTCCCTTTCAGGTATACAATATTCATAGTTAAATGTTGAAAGCCTACAACATATCAGAGTCAATTTTTCCTACTTGTACGCAATCAATTTGGGCTTTCCTGCTTACACAGGTTTTAGCATAATTAGGATTGATCTGTTTAAACAGTCATTTTGATAGTGACAGATCAGCATCCCAAACTTACATGTACAGCAGCCAGAAGTGGTGTAAAGAGTATAAGTTCCTACATGCGTGGAGCTTTGTGCTGTGCCGTTCCTTTAGAGTGATTGAAATTACAGGAAGTGATCACTGGGGCTTAAAGGTGGTTATCCAGCCAGAATCCACCCCAAGGCAAACTGCAGTCTCCCTGGTAACCTCGTTTCCGAAAAGAAGAATTACTAGTATTATAAGTGTGAAGGCAACTGTCTAAAGAAATTGTTTGGGTTACCCAGTGGAGTAATGACCCCTCCTGTAAGTATAGAATTTAATTTGAAATCCCGGAATTTCCTGGCTTGGAAATCAACATTATGATTTGGGGGGAAATTAAGTAGTGTGGATGACTTAAGAATCTCAGCCCTTTAGGATATGGAAATTAGCATAAGCGAATTATAGTGGGCACAGAACACTAAAGGAAAGACTGATGAATATTGCAACAAAACTTAATATTGGGAATTATATAGATTTATAATGTGGTGGAGCATCCGCTTATTTTGAAAAAAAGACAAACAAAATTTTTAATAGGGATTCAAGACTTTCGCTATTTGGCAACGGAGAGGTCGGCTAGCTATATACTGGAACCCTGGCAATTAAATCAAACATATCCTTATTTGTCATCCTAACCTAACCCTCTTATTGGTCTGTTGCAGTTGAAATTTTGGATTGCTTTTGATGTGTTGTTTTTTAATTCTAGTAAATTCCAAAGGCTATTGAATATTGAGAGCAACTGTATATATGTCTTATGGGATGACAATTTTAAGGTACATCTGTTTTTTGAATATTTAAACTTTTTTTGATGCTAGACGTTCATTTTTAAGCAATTTTTTGTATAATATTCAGCATCGAAGGGAGGAAATCTCCCCTTTGTAAAATATGGAAGTTTTTGACGTAGCATGTACTATGAAACGGTTCTTAAAGTTTATTCTTAGATAGTAAATTACGTTGTATGTATTTTTCGATTGTATTCATTGTGTAATGGTTTATTTATTGGTTTTACAGAATAAGGTCTAAATAATCTTTTTTCTGTACTGTTTATTTGAGAAGAGACTACTTCATTGATAACATAAGTATTTTACTGATGAAATGTAAATTGAAAAAGGAAATGTAAAAATTCAAGGCCTTACTACTATCGGGCCTTACTGAAGGTACATACCTGTGATACATTAGGGTACTTTGTCTGAATGCTACCACAACCAAGTGTACATGCAAAAATGAAAATCCCACTACCCCCAAAGAACTCTCTCTCCCCTCCCAATGAATTCTAGATCAGAATATATCAACATCTCCACTGCTAGGACATTTTTGTTCTAAAGGTACCCACAAAACCCGATTTCCCCAAACACTTCTAGATTAAAATCCATGAGCATCACCACTGCTAATATTTTCTTGTTCCCAAGGAGCCCACACCACCCGATTTCCCATTGGAGTCCAGCCTAAGCTTTCATTGCCTCAAACTCTCTTTCAACAGCAGCCACTATAACCCAAATCTCTCAAAAACTACTTGGGTATTCTCATAGATCCTTCCTCCACCAGTTGAGCACATCTCATTATCCATCTTCCCGGACTCTGTCAAATTATGCTAATAGGCTTGTTAATCTGTTTTCTAAAGCGCTCGATTACCAAAGGGGGTCTTGGCGCTGACTTTAACACAGAAGAAGAGAAGCAGGGAATTAGGGCGAATATCTAGCAGATGTTGAAAAGCCAGATCTTCAAGAGCTTCCTAAAGGTCATGAGATTAGGAGCACTCTTGATGTGCAGTGGTAAAGTATTCCAATTTTTTGACATACCCAGAAAGAAAGGTGGATCGGTTGAATCTGGGGACAGTGATATGTTTGGGCTGTGGCAAAACTTAAGGTTCTGCCTGAGGTGTAACAGTTAAAACTTTGTTGGAAAAAAGTCGGCACATAAGCCATACCAGAGTGCCTTGAAGGTAATCCTCTGTCTGATAGGGAGCCAATGCAAGTGTTTGAGGACTGTGGCTGCTGAGTGATGTTTTGGAATGTTTAAGAGAAGTCTTGCCACAGCATTCTGAAGTGTTTGCAATTTGTTAAGGATATTCTGGTGTATGTTGAGTATTAGACCATTACACTAGTCCAGTTTAGTCATTACTAATGATGCAATTCGTTTTCTGGAGGTGAACAGGAATAAACGGTAGAATCTTTGTTAGCATTCTCAGAGTGAAGAAGGCAAAGAGGACAGTGCGCTAAAATGATTTGTGTAGCATAGTTTGTTGTCTATCAGATCTCCCAAGTTCCGGGTCTTAGTAACAGGAGTTGGCGAAGGGCTCATATCAGCTGGCCAGCAGGACAAGGACCAGAAGGAGGCTTGTGCACCAAAGAGCATCACTTCTGTTTTTCCTGCCTTCACTTTCAGGCAGTTCCTACTCATCCACGTGCTGACTGCCAGTATACAGTCGCAAAATCCGGCGCTCACGCTCATATCTTCCTTGGTCAGCGAGACGACGTTATGGGTGTCATCTGCGTAAGAAGTCAAGGAGAAGCCAAAACTTTTGATTACACCGGCCAAACGAGTAATGTAGACATTAAATAAAGTAGGACTGAGCAAGGACCCCTGAGCAACCCCAGCATGGGAATGAGAAAGGGTGAAAGGTGAACTTGTCCAGCTGGACCGACTGCTCTCTGTCGGAGAAGAAGGATTTACCCAGGCCGTACCGGTGACCCTTATTTCCGTCTGACATTGAATAGCAATCCATGATTTACAGTGTTAAAAGCTGCTGCGAGATCAAGCAGGATGAGGGCTGCCCCTCTGCCCAAATCGAGCGCCTGCCTTATTTCCTTAGTAGCTTTGATCGGAGCGGTGTCCATGCTGTGGCCGCTGCAGAAACCAAACTGAGTGGTATCTACATAATCACTAGATTGAATATGGATCACCAGCTGGATATTCATGATTTTTTTCAATGATCTTTGATGGTAGGGGTAGGCAGGAAATGGGGCAATAAATACTAGGATCCTTGGGATCAAGTGTTGCTTTTTTTAGTAGTGGAAGTATGGAAGCTTTCTTCCAAATGGAAGGGAAGCTGCCAGTCGAGAACATGAGCCGGAAAATGTCTGTAAGGTAAGGGGCAATGGTCTCGCCATTAGTTTGGCTACCTTTGATGGGCAAGGGTCATGGGGGGATCCCGACGAAGTGGCTTTCAGTATGTTGGTAACCTGTTCTAGAGTCGGCGTGTGAACTCGCAGAGGATTGGCCCATTTTCACGCGACATCGTGTGGACCCTACTATTGTCCGAGTGAGGGATAGAGAAAGATAATAAATGATAGACTGCTTCCACTTTATGCAAAAAGAAATTAGCAAAGATATTGCAAAACAATTGGCTGCTGGGGCTGATCTTCTTCGAAGAGTATGTAGTTAGCTTGGTCACTGTTAGAAAAAGTTCTTTTGTGCGCTTTTTTGTACATTAGAGTGTCATCCCGACTGACCTCACAACAAAGCTCTCCTGCTGCAAATGTGCACTTCTCCTTTCATACACTTTACTCAACTACCGCAAATCAGCTGTGACCAACCTAGTTGTCAATCATGCTAGCATTTCAGCAAACATTCCAGATCTCAATGTTGATTTACTCCCCTAAACAGCTTTGGTTAAATACAGCATCACAAGCCATAACAAACACCTTCATTATCCAAGGGTATTCCTTACTGGGGTTCAAATGTGAAGGCCAAAGGGAAGGAGAGATATCTATTATCCTCAAGAACGCTTTGCTTTTTTATCATCTTTCAATAAATCAATCAATCAATCATGGCATTTGTAAAGCGCACTATTTACTCGTGAGGGTCTCAAGGCGCTGGGGGGAGGAGGGGGATGCTGCTACTGCTCAAAAAACCCAGGTCTTGAGGAGTTTTCTGAGGGTCAGCAGGTCTTGGGTCTGCCGTAGGTGGATGGGGAGGGTGTTCTAGGTCTTGGCGGCGAGGTGAGAGAACGCTCTGCCGCCAGTGGTGGCTTTTCGGATGCGGGGGGACTGTGGCGAGGGTGCGGTCGGCTGAGCGAAACTGGCGGGTGGGTGGGGTGTAGAAGCCGAGTCGTCTGTTGAGGTACGCTGGTCCGGTGTTGTGGAGTGTCTTGTGTGCGTGGGTGAGGAGCTTGAAGGTTATCCTCTTGTTGACGGGGAGCCAGTGCAGGTCTCTCAGGTGGGGTGTGATGTGGCTGCGGCGAGGGATGTCGAGGATCAGGCGTGCAGAGGCGTTCTGGATGCATTGAAGTTGTTTCAGGAGTTTGGCCAAGGCTCCTGCGTAGAGGGTGTTTCCGTAGTCCAACCTGCTGCGGACGAGGGCCAGGGTGACTGTTCTTCTCATTTCAGTGGGGATCTACTTGTAGATCTTGCGGAGCATGCGGAGGGTGTTGAAGCAGGAGGAGGAGACGGCGTTGACCTGCTTTGTCATGGAGAGGGTGGAGTTGAAGGTGACCCCTAGGTTACGTGCGTGGTCGGTGGGTGTTGGAGCTGTCCCCAGTGCAGTCGGCCACCAACGAGTCGTCCCAGGCCGAGCGGGTGGATCCGAGGATGAGGAAGTCCATCTTGTCCGACTTCAGCTTCAGTCGGCTGTTCTTCATCCACTCGGCGCCGGCTTTCATTCCTTCGTGGAGGTTGGTTTTGGCGGTGTGGGGGTCCTTGGTGAGAGAGAGGATCAGCTGGGTGTCATCGGCATAGGAGATGATGTTGAGGTCGTGCAATCGGGCGACGTGGGCGAGCGGTGCCATGTAGATGTTAAACAGCATTGGGCTGAGGGATGAGCCCTGGGGTACGCCGCAGATGATCTCAGTGGCTTCGGAGCGGAATGGGGGAGGCAGATGCTCTGTGTTCTGCCAGAGAGGAAGAGGTGGTCCAGTCCAGGGCCTTCTCTTGGATCCCGGCGTCTTGGAGGCGTGTGCGTAGTTTGCGGTGGCAGACCGTGTTGAAGGCGGCCGACAGGCCCAGGAGGATGAGGGCCGCGGTTTCTCCATTGTCTAGCAGGGCCCGGATGTCATCGGTGGCGGCAATGAGGGCAGTTTTGGTGCTGTGGTTGCTGCGGACCCGAACTGGGACGGGTCCAGGATGCTGTTCTCCTCGAGGTAGTGAGTCAGTTGTTTCGCCGGGAACGGTAGCAGGGAGATAGGCCGGAAGTTCTTGAGGTCCTTGGGGTCCGCCTTGGGTTTCTTGAGTAGGGCGTTGATCTCGGCGAGCTTCCAGCTCTCCGGGAAGGTTGCTGTCTCAAAGAAAATGTTGATGGCTTTCCGGAGATGGGGTGCGATGGCGGTGCTGGCTTTGTTGAAGATGTGGTGTGGGCATGGGTCTGACGGAGATCCGGAGTGGATGGTGTTCATGCTTTTGATGGTGTCGCGTCGTTCATGTTGGTCCAGGAGAGCAGGCGGTCGGTGCGGAAGGTGGTCGTGGGGGCAGGGGTCTCAGTGGTTGTCGGGTGGTCATGGCGTTGAAGCTGTTGTGGATGTCTGTGATCTTGCGATGGAAGTTTCTCCTCCTTTCAGTGTCTGACTGCAACTAGGTCAGTCTCCTTAGCTAAATCCATCAGCTTGATTTTCCAACCCCCTGTGGCAATGTATTACTTGAAGACCATAATTACCAAACTGCTTTTTCATACCGAGTATTTCTTCTTGGACAGCGTGAACCTAAACTGGGGTGACCTCTCTAATACTGCCAGGTCTAACCTTGCTTCTTCTCTCATTAACAGTGTAATCTTGTACACAGGGACCCAATCCTTCACAATTTTTTAACAATACTCTGGGTGGAGGTCCTCTGTTAAGGTTGACTGATATGCCCTCTACAAATTCCATTTATTGTTAACCCACATCTATTCCAGCCTACCAAAACAAGTAGAGACCTGGAAGTGAGACACCAAAAACATCCACATAGGCTCTCTGAAGACTTCCCACTGCAACCAATAAGGCCTGACCACAACAAACCAACTAGAACCCCATGCTGCCAAGAACCAATAACAATGTGGCACCTCTTTATCCTCAAGTAGAAAAAAAGAAGAAAACAAAATCAGCGATCGAGTATTCTGGATATCTTAAAGTAAAGAGGAAAGCCATACACCTGCCAGTGTTCAGAAAAGGAAGTTTCATTACTAATTAGAACTGTTTTCTCTAAAACCAAATGAAGTCTCTTCAAACAAAACCTAGACAAGTCTAAGTAAGCCTTCATTTGAGCCCAAATCAACACTTTTAAAAACAGACCCAAAAAGCTCTTCGACCTCTCAGAACAATCCTATGCCCTCCTTCATGGTCCTCTGCTCCTTTGGCTAGGTGTTACAACTTTCCTAAATACATTTTTGCTGAGAAACTTAAAGCATTTCTGCACCACCAAGATCTACAGCAGGTACAATGAGGAAATGAGTAATAAACTTGCACATTTTTTATAGAGTAACTCAAATTCCTCACTGGTTGCAGTGGATACCACAGAGCCTTCTTCTAGCTCTCAAAACCCTGTACCAGTTCCACAGACAAGACAATAGCCACAAACTGCCTCAATTATGGCTCATTCTCCTCAACTCTTGTTGGTCAACTGTAGAGTGGCCATGACAATGAAATTAGATGAAGTCAAACCCATTCTGAAGCCCAATGTTGATTTCATCACTACCCTTCCTATCCATGACAAGATACTAAAATAAATGCCACACACATACATACATATACATACACAACTCTGGTGGGACACTGAATAAAGGTTTCTAAAGGGACACAGCATTTTAACATTAATGTTGGTGAAAGAGGGCCTACATATCATGCAAAATGGCATACCTAATAATTTTCCTTCCTCTTATCGCAGCTATTGATACTTTAGATCATGCCACTCTCCTAAATACTATGCTTTTATGGCTGCTCATAGGTCACTGGGTCTCTCGAACCTCAGTCAACGTGGGACAGTGTGATGATTCTATTATTTTCTGGAGACTTGGTACATTTAAGTGTCCTACAAGCCTCCATCTTTGCCCTTCGGCTCTTTAGAATAAACATGGGGCTAAACCTAGTTCTCCATAATTATCTGACCATCTCTTAGCAACAACAAGCTGATGACACGGGCTGTACCATGTCTGAATTAAGCAGCAAATGCCGCACACCTAAGTGAAACTTCCACAATCCAACATCAGATGACATAATGCCACCTTTAATTGGGACAAGGCCAAGAGTCTGCTTCTCATATTTGACCCAGACAACACTAACTCCGGAGCCTTGCTCGCAAATCCTGAAACCCAGTGGAGGTTCCTAAAATAAGTCACCACTGTGCTGTCCTTTATATTTTTTATGGAAAATAGGTTTGATGTAGACTCCTACATCACGAGAATTACCAAAAGTGCCAAACACAAACTCAGACTTTATTAAAACACCAAACCCTACATTCATGAGACAGATTTCAAACAAGTAGGTGAGACACTTCTGATTTCTCACCCTTCAAGATAAGCATGTCAGGGAGAGAGTTGCCAAAGTCACTCCCAACAAGCATTGGCAATGCAATAGGTCTCGCATTTGAGCTATTGGCTTTGTGAATGACAATGCTTTTTATTTATGCGTAACCACACACTTTGTACTTATAGTCCTTGCTTATGAGAAGCAAGTCTGGTAGTAAAACAGGCCGTTACTGCCAGCTTTGCTTCTTGTAAGCAACACCTATAACTAGAAAGTGTCTTTACGCACCACTTGAAGGTTTTCAAAACATATAAATGCAATACCTTTTGAATTGCAAATGTTTGTTCTTCCTGTGTTCCTCTTCTGCCCATCCCAATCCTGAAAATAGTTGAAATGTAAAGCATGCAAAAAAAATGTGAATATGGTTGCGTCTCTTCAAAATTAATCAGAACATGTTTTTGTTTAACATGCTGTAGCATTTCACCTTAGTACATCAGATTATATCACTGTATTGAGAGTAAATTAATCAAGTTTTTAAACATGAACTTACAAACATTCCCATTAGTGAACTATGAGGCACGTCACGTGTCATATGTACTCTGTGTCTTATTATACATGTAAATATACTGAAGATCAAACACATGAGGTTTTTATACATCGCACATTCTTCACTCATTGAAAGTGCTTTTACAGGGGAGGAGCTTGGCGGGCATCAGTGATGGCCGCGTGAGCACAGCGCTCTCCGGACCCCCGCCACTCCCGGCATGATATCCTGACCATATCCTGATTCTTTACGAGGATTTGTGTAGAGGACACTGGGCTGATCTTCCTGGGACTTTTGGAATTTGATTTGGACCCGGGACGCCGCAGATACGACGGCTTGAACTTTCGGGGTCCGCCCTTGAGGTGCGCCCGGGACTGGGTGCGGCGTTGTGGCCGTCTTGGAGTTGAAAAACAGCGGCAGGGGGATTGGACTTGTGGGTCCCCCTCTTAAGTTTCGGTTTCGATTCTGCCTCTGACTGAGACATCTGGCAGAAGAGTCCGGCCTTTGCTGGGTCCGGCGCACGAGACGGCTGTCGGGCCTTTGGCTTGCTTATTCTCCTTCCAGGCTAGTTCACTCCTAGTGGTACCCTCGTCGCTGCTTTTTGGTCCCGACGCCCTACTTTCCTGCGGCCATTTCCATCGGGTCGAGTGAGTCTCCTGGTGACGCGGCCTCCGACACGGCGGGCAGGGGGGACCGAGAGACCCGAAAGACCAAGACGCCCCTGCGTGGGGGCCCAGTCCAGTCTAACGTTATGGACCGTTACACCCATACGAAGGGGTCCCCTGGAGCCGCCCTGCCTGGTCCAAGTGCGGTTGACCACATCGTGGACGCGTCAACGGAGCCGTCCTTGCAGGACATCATGGGCGCCATTTCTGGCATGAAGGAAACAATAGGCCAACAGTATGAAGCTCTGGCCCACAAAATCGACACCGTGGCCATTGAAGTTAACTTGATTCGGGCCGACCTCTCTAAAACCAATGAGAAGGTGAAGTCATTGGATCTCAAGTCATCCAGCCTCACGGCAGACGTCTCGGAAATACAGACGGAGATTGGCAATCTCCGTAGGGTGAACGATTTCATGACCCGGCGCTTGGAGGACTTTGAGAACAGGGCACGTCACTGTAATGTGCGTGTGGTTGGCGTTCCGGAGAATCCAGACCCGCACTCTGTTGATCTCCTGGTCGAGGACCTGATCCAGAACTACCTCTCTCCGTCTGGGTTGAGTAAATTCTTCGCAGTGGATCGTGCCCATCGTGTTCCGGGAGGCCAGGGTAAGCCGGGCGCCCCGCCGAGGCCTATTGTTGCAAAACTCTTCCACTATAGAGATCGGGACGCTATCCTGCAGGCATCGCGCGTGAAGGGCCCGGTGGCCTTTGAGAATGCCACGGTGAACTTTTACCCGGACTTTTCTCAACAGGTTCAGAAACAGCGTATGGGTTTCCGTGGAGTCAAGAAGCGCCTCCGAGACATGGGATTGCGATATGCTATGCTTTTTCCGACCAGGCTGCGAGTTGAGTACAATGACCGAACCCTTTTTTTTTGATCGGCCTGATTCAGTGAATGACTGGTTGGACTCTCTGCCGGACCGACCTCCTGTGACTGAGCCCGCCGACCACCCGGGTGGTGCTGAGGGTGGTGCGGAGAGCTGAACTACTTGTCTATGCCCGGGTCTTCGTGTAGAGTAACTTCTTCTGGGATTTTATGCCTAAGTGCCTCTACTGTCTGTGTGTTCTCCTCGTTAGTTGTCTTGATCGGGGTGGCGGGTGGGTCAGGGCCTTTCCTCCTCCGGGGTCTTTTTGTAGAATGGGGGTTCTTGGGCGACAGGCACACTGCATGTTGGGGTGGCTTTTTAGCTTCTTGCAGGGGTGCAGGGTGGGGGGTGTTTCCTTGATCGTTGGGGGGTGGGTGGAAGGGATGTTTGATGTTTGTGTTTTGTTTTATCAAGGCGATTCTATCTTGCTAATGATGTTTTTGATGTCATGCTCATTGAGGGGGGGTTTCGGCGTTGCTGTGTGGGATGGGGGTAGCAGGTTGAGGTTTATTTTGTGGAATGTCAATGGTCTGGGGGATCGTATTAAGCGAGGTGTGGTGTTGCGATGTCTACGACGTTTGTCTCCGGATATTGTTTTTCTACAGGAGACTCGTTTGGTGGGCAATACATGTCGTGCAATGAATAGGTGGGGCTATCGCCTCGCCGCACATTCGGGGTTTACCACGGGTTCCAGGGGGGTGGGTATCCTTGTTCGGGCTTCCCTCCCCCTGGCTATTGATGATGTGATCCTTGATGATCGGGGGCGTTACGCCGTCCTCGTGGGACGCTATGAGGGTCGGACCCTTTCCTTGTTTGCCGTCTATGTGCCCCCCGGTCTACAGACCTCTACTTTATCCGATTTGGGCCGGGTGTTGTTGAACCTCCCTGATAGTACTCTTTTTATAGCGGGGGACTTTAATTCTGTGTTCTCCGGTCTACACGATCGTCACCCCCCTAGGGTTACTCCTTCGGCCCAACAGTGGCTGGGTGGGTTTCTGGATACGTTTGGCTTGGTGGATTGTTGGAGGCTTATGCATCCTACTCAGCTTCAATACACTTTTCATTCTGGGGCCCATGGGAGTTTGTCTAGACTGGATTATTTCCTGATGCCTGCGGCGCAGTCGCCGGCGGTTCGCGAGATTAGACACCTCCCCCAGGGCATCTCTGATCATTCACCGCTCTGGCTTTGTTTTGAGGTGGGGGTGGAGGCGGCGGGCCGTGTGGCTCCTATTAACCCATGGTACCTCACCTCCCCCGAGACCCGCGGTCTCTTGATTAAGTCTTTGGACAATTATTTCTTAGACAACAAGGGGTCCGTCTCATCGGCGGTATCCCTGTGGGAGGCCTTTAAGACAGTGATTCGCGGGCAGGCCCTTTCCCTTATTGTTGAATCTAAAAAGGCGAGGAATCGGGAGGTGGTGGACCTTGAGAGGGAGATTGCGGGGATAGAGGCTGACCTGGAGTCGAATGTCACACCTGGTAAACTCCACGCCCTGGGTCTGAAACAATTTGCCTATAGGTCTTTGGTTACAGATGCGGCTAAATTGATGTTTCGGGAGCAACAGGGTCGTTTGTATGATGTGGGGGACAAAGCGGGTAAATTGCTGGCATGACTGGATAAGAAGGAGAGGGCGAATCGTGTGGTGCCTGTGATTCAGACTTTGAATGGTGTGAGAGTGACTGACCCGGTTGGAATAGTTGAATGTTTTGCGGACTATTTTCGTGTGGTTTATTCCCCTGTGTCTACACGGGATGTTGATGACTCTCGCCTTTTGTTGCGTGACATAGCTCTGCCCAGTGTTTCCGATTTAGACCGAGTTTCTTTGGAGTCCCCTTTCACTACGGACGAGATAGCGACGGCTATTCGCTCACTCCGTTCAGGCAAAGCTTTGGGCCCGAATGGATTGCCTATTGAATTGTACAAGCTACGTCCTGATAAGCTGGCGCCCTATCTTCGCACTATGTTTTTGGAATCCCGGGAGCGGGGTATTCTCCCATATGATCAGCGTCTGGCTACGATTGTTGTTATTCCCAAAGAAGGTAAACCTCGGGACCTTTGTTCGTCTTATAGGCCCATTTCCCTGTTGAATGTTGAAGCCAAGGTTCTGGCTAAGCTTCTGGCTACCCGCCTCTTGACGGTCATTGGTGGCTTGGTTCATCCGGATCAATCCAGATTTATCCCGCATCGCAACACGACTCTTAACCTACGTCGTCTCCACGGAGCTGTTGCGAGGGCGGGGCTTCTGACGGAGCCGGCCATTTTGGCTTCGTTGGACGCCTCGATGGCCTTTGATACGGTGGAGTGGCCCTATCTTTGGGCAGCTCTTGAGAAATTTGGTTTCGGACCTGAGTTTATTGGTTGGGTGAAGTTGTTATACGCCGAACCCTTGGCACAGGTGGTGGTAAATGGTCGGGTTTCTGTCCCCTTCTGCCTTGGTAGAGGGACCAGTCAGGGATGCCCCTTGTCTCCGTTGCTTTTCGCGCTCGCCCTGGAACCGTTAGCTGCGTGGCTTCGATGGGAACCTTCACTCAAAGGGATCCGTTGGTCACCGGATTTTGAAGACCGCGTCTCGCTTTACGCGGATGACATTCTTCTGTATCTTACTTCCCCGCGTAAATCTTTAAATGTATTATTTGACGTTCTTACTTCGTTTGGTGCTAACTCAGGTCTGGTTATTAATTGGGCTAAGTCTTGTGTGTATGTTCTTTCAGGTGTGTTGCCCCCCTTGCCAGACAGATTTCCTATCCAGGTTGTCCAATCTGGCTTCAAGTATTTGGGGATTTTTATTTCACTGGACTCTTCACTCCGGTTCGAGTGTAATCTCCTCCCCCCGCTTCTTAGACTGCGACTGGACGTGGCCCGCTGGCGTAAGCTACCCCTGTCTCCTCTGGGCAGGGCTGCCCTTTTTAAAATGATGTCTTTGCCACGATTCCTATACGCACTTCAAAACTCTTTTGACGACGTTCCCGCTACCTATTTCCGAGAGATCGAGAGTCTTCAAAGACAACTGATCTGGGACGGGCGTCCACGTATTGCCCTGGTGAAACTTACCATCCCTTGGTACGACGGGGGCATGGCGATCCCCGATATCAAGAGATATTATTGGGCTACCCAGCTGTCTGCCATTAACCACGCAATGTATTCCCCGGGTCGCGATCCGGCTT
This sequence comes from Lissotriton helveticus, assembly GCF_964261635.1. Classification (NCBI taxonomy): domain Eukaryota; kingdom Metazoa; phylum Chordata; class Amphibia; order Caudata; family Salamandridae; genus Lissotriton; species Lissotriton helveticus. The sequence goes on from NC_136067.1 coordinate 1,624,086,005, forward strand.
TTGAGATGGATAAACTCCAGCTGCCGGGAGGGGATTTTAATAGAGCGCTTTATTCCAGATCGGCCGGGCGCCATCTTACGGGCCCGTCCAGGATCGCAGTCAATGTGTGGCGCGCCGCGAATGTGAGTTTGGGATGGGAGAATCGACTGACAATGGCTACTCCGCTTTATGCTTCCGAACGTTTGGGATGTCTCTGGTCCTCTAAGGGCTTTGACCGCTGGGATATGATTGGGATATGTAAAGTGGGTGATGTCTGTGTGAAGGGTGGAGTGAAGTCTTTCCAGGCCCTTAAGGCCGAGTATGACTTGAGTGACAGAGTTTTTTCGGTATCTCCAAGTCCGGCATGCCCTGGCCTCAGTTGTGACTCCTGATGTGCCACTGCCCGAGTCCTCCCCCCTTGAGGACCGCATTCTGGATGGACACCTGCCCGATAGCACTATCTCCCTGGTTTACAAGAAACTGATTAATAATCGCGCTGACTTACTGGTCCGACTTAGGGAGGTTTGGGTCGGGGACGGGTTGGACTTAGATGACGAGGATTGGCAGTCGGCACTCTCTTCTCCGAAAGAGGTCGCCATCCCAGCCCGTCTTCGTTTGGTTCAACTTAAGATCCTCCACCAGGTGCATGTAACTGGTCCGCGTCTGGTAGCAATGGGTTTTTCCCCGGATGGTTTATGCAAGCGTGGTTGTGGGATGAGTGCTACATTTCTGCATATTCTTTGGGAGTGCCCAGTGGTGGCAGCCTATTGGACTGATGTGCTTGCGGTGATGACTGCGGTGACTGGTATTGCCCTGCGGCCTGAGGCCCGACGATGCCTGTTGAATGTGTGGGAACCCACCGACTGTTCTGTGGCTCAGACCCGATGGGCGACCTTGGGATACATGATAGCGAAACGGGACATTGCGCAACTCTGGGGCGCTTCCAGACCTCCCGAGGTCTCGGTGTGGGAAGATAACATGGACTGGTCCATGTTTCGAGAGAAGACCGTCTATGTGGCTAGGGGCAGACCCAGGGCGTGGACGAAGATTTGGAGTCAGTGGAACGAATATCGTGGTGACATCTGTACCCCTCCCTTGGTTGACACTCCCGATGTTACCCTATCTCCCTAGGCTGGCGTTCCCGAAATTTTCATACTGTTCTAAGATTTTCCTGTCCTCCCCGCTGTCCCCCCCCCCCCGGCCTTGCCGAGTCCCATTGACTGTGCTTTCGTCTTCCTGATTAGTGGCTTTCCCCTCCGCCTTCTGGGCTGACTTTGATTATTGTGCATTCGCCTTGTTTAGAGTTAGTTGTTTCTATGTTTGAAAAAACAAAAAATGTTTATGTCCTGTCCTATGGTTTGAGCATTACTTGATATCTGATTTGTGCCTGGCCACGGAAGTGTTCGTTTGCTTCTTATGTGGTGCGTTGCTATTAGCGGCCAGCCCGTGTGGTTGTAGGCCCATCCTTGTACTTTTTATTTTAATTGCTCAATAAAAGTTTTTAATAAAAAAAAAAAAAAAAAAAAGAAACTGCTTTTACATTTGATAATAAATTAAAAGAAAGTCTTTGTGAAATAAAATATTTAGATAAGAAAAAACAAGGCAGGATTGATCCCATTTATCTGGTTTTACCTTGTGCAATTCAGCCACCAGATGATTATTGATTTCTCACGTTTTTACATCCGAGATCTATGCTCAGTTTTTTTCTTGGCACATGGGGGTAGAGCGCAGGTGTCATGTGCAGGCACATGAAAGCTTGGCTTGATTCGGGCTCGAGGGCCTCAGGCGGATCGAGAGCCCAACATCGGGCTGGAACTTTCAGTGACTCACCCACCTCTAGGTCATGCACATGCAAGACCTATATGGGGAACCTTTTGGAGTTTATCATTCGAGAAACACTTATAAGCAGAATGGTGCTTAATCAATAACATATCCACTTTTCAGCAAAAAGTTATGGTTTGCTTGCTGCCCTGAGAAGGACAGAATCAGTCATGCTAAATCTAAAGTGTGCCTTGACCAGAAGTAGTGTGCTGCCTGGAACAGGAACACGTACGTACACACACACACGTACGTACACACACACACGTACGTACACACACACACACACGTACGTACACACGTACGTACACACATACGTACACACACACACACACACACACACACACACACAAAACTACCTACTGCTTGTTCCCATAGGGCCCAGGCCACCATCGGGTGGCTTGGAGTTCCCCCACCTTGAGCCCGAGTCACTACAAGTGCATCTTCAGAGCGTTCCTTGCAGTTGCCATTGTGGTCACCTTTTTAGGACTCTTCTGCTGACACTTTAGACTGCACTTGTTTTCTGCTGGAGAAGTTTGCACAGCTGCTGCCTGAGCTGGACCCAAGTCCATCCTGCCAGATACCATGCATCAGACTAACGCATTTCAGTGTGGTGCTCTACATCACCGCACTGGAATGCATTGTCCCACATATTTGCATGATACGTTAGCTGTAACTGAGGCACTGCAAACCTGTGTGTAGCAGCTGTCAGAGTGCCCCGCCAGTGGTTGCACGCTGCTCCCACAGGATTGGGGCACTCCATGGTACTAAACAGGACTGGCAGCTAAGGTCACTCTGGCAAACCCACAGTCAGCGCTACAATGTATTATATTAATTCAGTTCTATTCCGGCGCTGCCTGTGCAGCTCTGAGTAACGACACTGCTCCGAGACAGCCTGATGACACGGACGGCACAGTAGTATGCCCAAAAGCAAAACCACACGCAAGAGCGTGTGGTTAGCTTTCAAAACCCCCTACATAAGGTCTTGCGCTGCACGCGCAGTGCTACGCACTGCAACGCTAAGCGCAAGACCTAAAAAGGGCAGCATATCTTATCTCAGACTGCTGAAATTCTGTTGCATCACACAAGTCGAAGACATTAAATGTCTCCATATGAAGCCTATAAAATACCCCGTCTTACAAGGAAGTATATCAAATCAGTATGCAATACTTTTCACACAAAAAAAAACCCTGTCATCTTAGTCAGTCAATGCCTTTTCAGATACAAAGACAACTTCTGGTCCAATAGTTCTGCACTTTAGAAAGTATGCTGCCCTGTCACACTCATTTGCATGTAATACGCTAAATGGCTTTTAATACCATTTTTTAAAGGAAATATGCCCATCAGTCTGGTAGATGCTTACAGGAGAATACTTACACTGGCAGATTAAGAGCTAGTTTTAGCGTCTGCACTTTTCTGAGAATTGCTGTGCGGGCCCGCAATACGATGAGTACCCGTGAAAAGTTTTTTCCCTTTTTTTGTAGGAGTTTTTATTGAAAATATGTGTCTCAAATATTGTGTATTTATGACCAATGTTAATGAATTGCACTATGATTATGTCCATGGCTTTTTAAATTATCGTGTCTGAGGTGCTTTTATGAATATGGTTTTATCCAAATAAATTATTTTGGGATTTTTTTTGCATGTAATGCACCTACAATCCGATCTCAGCATGTTGCCTAAGTTGGAGGTAGCCGCCTGCAGAGACATGAGAAAAGATGTTCCTGATCGGTCCCCAAAATCTAAATACAGGGCTAAAAAGTATTAGAGCTTCATTCGTGGCCTGCTTTGCTATACAGCCCCCTTCCCACAAAATATACTGCAAATGTTCTTTCAACAATACTTTAGAAGAATCTAAGCCATGTTTTGTTTCTTCACCCTCCCTTGAGGGTTCTTCCTCACCCACGGGGCTCCACTCACGTCAATATACATGGTGGGTAAATCACCTATTTCAATGATTAACCCAACCATGTGTGTAAGAACTATTATGTCTACATTTCTGCAAACAAATACACATGTAAATGGCACATTTTCCAGCTCATATTTTTGCCTTTACTATTCCTTACCCCAACAGAAAGACCAACACACATTTAGCAGACTGTACTCAGTATTTCCTTCAAGATACCTGGGGTGTACTTGGAATAGGGCATATGGCAGAATCTGCGTGACCACATTAAACGGCCAGTGCCTAGGATCAGGGAGTGAAACAATTAGTGTGAAGTTAACAAAGAACCAAATTCATCCCTATGACCTTAATTAAATGTCTTGTAGACGGGCTTGAAGGATTTCTCCTGTGGTGATATGAATAATCTGTCAAGGGCACAGGGAATAAAATAAAAAGTTTGGTTTCTATATCATTCAAGATTAAATACTGTGGGTGGTGATCTCTCATGGGACCAACAAAACAAGTGTGAACATATAAGATCTAAATCTTAATTTGTGCTCATGTTTACCTATCTAGCTGCCCACATCACAAAAACCATTAATGTGTATGGACAGGATTCTTAGACTGGCTCACACGAAAGTCCAGCACCATGCTAACTACTACCTGGGGACGATTTAAAATCATATTCAGGGCTCCTGCACACAATCAGAGCTCAGTTACCCACTTGCTAGGTTCATGCTTTACAAATCTCCACACCTACAAACATACACATTGACTGTAAAATAAAAAGGTACTACCACTAGTAGGATACAAATTCACAAAACTTTCTATACTTCATCAATAACTATGCATGATTGCCTTTCTATAAGATTGGAAAACATGAAGAAAATTCAGTAAGATGACCAGCAATAAAACAGAAGTGAGATTTAAAATTATCCTCTGACATTATTTGTTTGGTAATTAACAATCTAAAGAGAAGTTTACAGCATGCAGGCTATTTGCATGGGTCAAGCTACATTGCTCTTTGAAAGTCATGAGTCAAAGCGGGAGCCAAGTCATGCCAATAGTAACCAGACCTGGCTGTTATGTGAAATCATTTCATGCCCCTGAAATACGCCCTAAGAAACTCATTAGAAATGTAAGTGGGCCCAAGCACGCTGCTAAAGGTATGATATCATAGATACACTAGTTCCCGTAGGCAACGGGAAACAGAGCCCCCCATCCCTCCCTTCCCTTTTCTACCCCAGTTTAACCCAACAGTTAATTGTTTGCAAGGCTGTGTTGGCAGGCTGTTACACCAACCGTTGATGGGGAACATACATCCACAACGATAAGCAGGATGATATCAGGCATCACACACTACAGGGACGAATTAATTTCTACCCATGAGCGGCAAGCCACATCCGCACAGCAGATAGTCTCATTAGTGTGATAAGACCGACATGCAGACTCCCCAACGACAATCCACCACCACGGGGTTATTTAAGTCTTCCCTAGTAAACCTTTGGACCTTTGGAATATGCGGAGACGTATCCTAACCAGCTAAGGCAAACTGAAATGTTGCAACTTTTGTTGATGTCTACTTACATGCTGCAAATTCATATGGCATTGTTGATTTTTCCATGTACTGATGAATTGAGTCTCAGAACCACCAAAATTGTAAAAACCCAATAAAAAAATTCAAACAAAAAAAAAATCAATGTAAGTGGACACAATCACTCCAGCTCTATGAAATGTATTATTTTGTAAAGCAGCAATTGTTAAGGGTGCTATCCACGATGTAGACTGATGAGCATGTTCCATAAGATCAAACTATCAATGTTTCGAATAAATGTTACTGCTCATTAAACGGGCTGTGGTGCATATAGATTCTGCTGCGTTGACCGCCTCTTCAGCCAGTCCCTTCGAGCTGGAAGGAGGTGGAAAAAGATCTTGAAGTAATGCACGTGGTTGGATTTCAATTAAGAAATGGAAGCGATTCACTTGTCAACTATAAATAAACTATTTGCATAAGTAAATTAAAAGCCAATTCTCCTGCATGTGGGTGTCCACTTTAATTATATATGCTACTGAATGTACAAATGGTTACTGGTCATTTTTGGGAGATGATGCCTTTCTCTGCTGGCAGCTGTTAGTGCCACACCAAGAGGGTGACCTTGCAAAAGGGCAGTGACCGTCAACCTTCACATCATGAACTGACAAGAGCTGTAGCATGACTACTAGGACAACGTCACTGCAGCTATTTTGTAGTCACGGGGTCAGGGACGATCATCTCATTACCACAGCTGAAAGGAGGAATCCTATACATAACAGTAGTTTAAAAGAGCCTATGTTTTCCACTTCCGTGGCCAGTTTATTCTGAAAGTGGCCAAAGCAAATAAAAACCATGATTGTGGCATCGCCAAATGCCTTTTGTCACATATCAAATCAATTAGTACTGCTGACAGGGCACTCGGTGCACTTAATACATTTTTGCTACTCAGCGTTAACTACAAGATTGGGCCCACTCCTTTAGTGGTTTTACTACAGCAGATGTGTAAGGGAGATTAAATGGTTAAATGCACACAATGGGCGATCTGGACTACTGCTAACAGAGCAGGAAAAAAAGTGTAATCGCTGGAAATGCCCATTGCAGATACCCGGCTTTAACTCCCAAAATGGATAAATCAGCAAAAGCCATACTACACTGGCTGTAGTTACACACGGTCTGACCGCTCTTCCCTACCTAACGGTAGCTTTATGACAACCGTGCGTTTTTGGAAAAGTGGAGCATTTCATGTGTTAAACGTGTTTGCATATTGTCACATAGAGCAGGTAGCCATGGCCTTCTGAGAAACTGTCCCTTGCGAGCCTGCGGAGTTCCACCCATTGACGCGGATGTATCTGTCATCAAGCACTAACGGATGGATTGATAAACTCTACAAATTCTACACGAAACCATGCCCCCAAGGAATCCACTACCAAAATTTGTAGAAAGTTGACCTGGGTGACCTAATCTCATTTAACCATAGATCTTTTGTGCACGTAAACTAAGCTAGTATCAATTAATTATAGACACAAACTTATTCATTTTACCTTTTTAAATGGACTGCACTATACCCTGGATTACTTCATAAAGTTCACCCCTCTCAACCATCTTATTACGCCACAGGCGCTGCAGATCCAGCCGACTTCTTGTACTTGGCATGGATGTGCCCTCCAGTTCAAAGAATCTGGATCGAGGGTACACAAATTCTGAGGGATAGGACATCTTTAATTATTTGGTGCACGCCATATTGCAATATGTTGCAGATGTGCATTCGTTTGTCAGACAGCTGACCACTTTACTGTTGGTCTTGGCCAAACTAAGGATAGAAAAGTTGGGGACTGGCTTAAAGATGCTGCTCTTTATAATGATATACCCGATACGTGTTAACCTGCGGTCTGCAACCAGGGCCACTGGGATTATGAGATTATGTGGCTGCTGTGTTTTATGCATAATTATGGATTTGCCGCATTTGCCACATAATCTGCAGATTTGAACAAAAAAAACTTGTTTCTAGCTCAAACAGATCAAAAGTTACTAAAATTGTGGCAACCCGTTTGCTGCACAGTAGAAGGCTCTATGCAGCGGTTGATTGGTTGCTTTTTTTTTTTTTTAAAGAAAATGTTATTATTCGAAACATACAGAAGGGCCCTTGGTGTGCCCAAGCATATACACATACAACAGCATGAGATGAACAATTGCTGGCTAGGATCTCTAAAGTGCTGCGCAAACAAATGACGGACGTAATGCTCAATGAATCATCCATTCACACCCAGTCAAGAGATCTGGGTTAAATCCATCGTTCTTTTGCCACATGGGAACAGTCTAGACCGAACTGCTAACCCAGGTCCTCCCTGGACCGGAAACAAGCATCCTGGGACCGGTTTCAGGGTATGTCACCCTTCTTCAGCCAGGCTAGCTTGAATCCAGTGGCACAGTGAGTAAGGGACCCACGTCTGGGCATACCCATCCAATATAGGGCAAAAAGTGCTATGCAAACAAATGACAGACGGAATGCTTAGTTTAGACCCAGCCATATGCAAATCAGTCTTGACCCTGAATGTACGATTCATTCAGCATTCTGTCCATCATTTGTTTGCGTAGCACTTTTTGCCCTTTGTGGGATGAGTATGCCCAGTGCCCAGACGTGGGTCCCTTGCTCACTGTGCCACTGGATGGAAGCTAGCCTGGCTGAAGAAGGGTGACATACCCTGCAACCGGTCCCAGGATGCTTGTTTCAGGTCCAGGGAGGACTTGGCTTGGCAGTTCGGTCTGGACTGTTCCCATGTGGCACAGGGTCAAGACTGATTTGCATATGGCTGGGTCTAAACTGGGGTGGCATGGTGAGCAAAAGAACGATGGATTTAACCCAGATCTCTTGACTGGGGGTGAATGTAGGATTCATTCAGCATTCCGTCCATCATTTGTTTGCGTAGCACTAGGATCTCTAAAGGGAAGACCATCCTTCAGTTGCTTACCACTGTATCTGGATGTTAAACTAGTACTAATGAGTTGAAACCTTGCGCAAATATTGGAAAATGTTTAATTAATACTATCACAAAATGTGCCAATTAGGCCGTATAACTTGCCTGTTCTTGGTGCATAATTTATTGAACCCTGACGCATAATTTGATCACCCCCATCACCACATGATACCAGTGGCCCTGACAAATAGGAACCCGACCGGAAGATATATAGGGGTGTTCACGAAATACTTACCCTCATGTTGACGCCGCACTTGAGTTTACGACCCGTGTAACTCATGTGGGGCGCCCCCCATCCCTAACCCAGCCATCACTACCGATGTTCACAGGACCTTTACATATTCAGGACGGGACGAGTAAAACAACGGTTTAAGCAGGCTGATGTGGTCCATCAAGTTGTGGATGCTATGTATGAAACTCTAATTAAGCTCTTTGTCGATCTGCAGTATGATCATACACCTAGCTCTCCCTTTTTCTTTTAGTTAAATGAATGTAAATAAACTTACCAGGCCGATTGTTCTCATATATAATGTAATAATGACACTAACTCCTTGCTGTTATATAATGAGATAAATCGCACTCTACATGGGATTGGCATAATACGTCGGTTTCTTTTTGGAACAGCTCTATAGTGTATACTGTAATTTAAGAAAAAATCAAATAAACTGATATTTAAAAAAGAGAAATTGCGGTAGACACCATTTGCAAAATGCTCAGACGACATCTGATCCGTACTAGAGAAAATGCGAGGCGAAGGGGTAATGCGGACATGAGAATAATTCTCATGTGTCTGACTATTTACTCTTTTTATGGCATGTCTTGTCGGTTACTATGGTGCGACTCTGGTGACTAGTGATACGCAAAACTCGCTGGAACGATGCGCCTAACAAATAAGTGCATTCTGCAGATCAGATCAATAACTTTAAAAGAGAACAAAACACGCATCCTTAATGTTATAACAGACATTCAAGCAACATCAGCACAACATGCGAAATTGATAACAGAGCCCGTTCGCTCAAGCGCTTGTAGCCTCTGCGCACGCGCAGTGCCTTGCACTTGGGAAGACAGAAAGTGCACGTCTTACTTTGTAGGTACGATTGCAGTCTGACTGCACATGACAGCCCTGCACACTGCAGATGATGCAGCAAAGCCTAAGGCAATACGGGAGGCACTTTCACAACTGTTTGCCAAATATCGGAAGTCCGGGTGACATTTTTCTCAAAAGGTGCCTCGTAGTGGCGGCCTTAGAGACGAAATTGAGTATATACTGCGGTGCAGCAAAGTTCGGACGCCTCCTGCACGACCCCCAGCTCCCACGAGCCGAGCCTGCAGCTTGGCGGCTCCTGTACCCATCTAGGTGGCAGAGCACGTACACACTGACTGGTGCAGCTGCGAGCTCTGCCAAGCACCCTGCCCCCCCATACGAGTAGAACCTGGACAGCGGCTCCGCGCTCTCCAAGAGCTCGTCCGTCAGTCAGGGAGGTCTGCAGCGAGCTGCATCTGGCGCTCTGTGGAATCACCACTTGGAATGAGCAGCGAGTCTCAGCAGTCATCACTGTGGAACGGTTTCTGTGCATGGTAATAGCAGCTCGTATAGGGTTGCGCGCGCGAGCGTGTTTATCTTGCCGTCACACTAAAAAAACGAAGCTGAATGAACAGAACGGACCTTACCTTTCCCATAGTTCGCCATTGCCCCGCAGTGAACCCGGGGTAGATGGGGACGAAGATGTATTAATGTCCACAGGCGAGCGCGGGGGGGGGGGCTCCGAGGGCGTCCCGGGGGCACCGAGGAGGGCTAGGACCGGCGTGCGCAGCTAGACGGGCTCACCATCCCCAGGTGTGTGTCAGCCTGTCAGCCTCGCGCATGCCATGGCAGAGGACGAGTGCCCGCACAGGAGAGGAGGCAGGCTGACCGAGACCGAGCCGGGCTTCACCACTCCCCCGTGCGCCCTGCAGGAGTGGGACTGGACGGCAGGGGGAAGCACTGGCCAGAGCCCGCATTTCATCAATGGAGGGGGCGGGTCTGAGGGCTACGGAAAGAAATGCACGTCCCCTTCCACTTCCCCTCCCCTACAGAGAGAGCAATGTCGTTTCCTGAAAAGCCCGCAGGGAGGGAGGCGCGAGGCAGGAGAGGGAGATGGCAGCGGCGCTGCGCAATCCAGGAAGGGGGAGTGCACTGAAGAGACGGGAGTGCACTGAAGAGACGGGCTGAGCACTCCCCTCGCAGCAACAGAGCACCTTCACACTCAGGTTTCCACTCCTTTCGAATGAAGGGGCGAGGGCAGCACCCCAGATAAAAAAAATCCCTCCATAGCAGGCCTGGCTCCAGGATTCTGGATATGGGAGGGAAACGGCTCTGGCGGCCCAACAGCTGCAGCACTGAGCCTTGGATTACACAGCGCCTTTTGCACATTCATTCAAAACCCTTTCGAAGAGAAGGGCACTTGTCTGCCTGTCTAGCGGATAGTTCTGTTGTGGTGAGGCTGCTCCAAATAACAATAACCTGCTAGGTGACAGCTTCTTCTTAATACATCAAACACCAAAGAATCAATACAAACAGCAGGTCTCCAACTGCCCACAGCAGTACTTTGAGGATGCTGGCTTGGGATATCCCTAAATAAGAACGGCGTCAGAACTTACACATTCACTCATCTATCCACCTGAACATTCACCGCACCAACTTAAGCACCCACTCCAGAAATCTGTCTGTATCCTACAAGTTACTCATGCCTTAACAGTATATGTTCTGTGACAGATGAAAGCTTGTACTAGTCTGCCCTGCTAGATCTGTTCTGCAAGGAATGGACGATTGCACGTATTGACTTCTGTGAGAGACGGAAGCTTTTTACTTTGCTTCTGCCATACAGTCCTGGTTTTGTGAAGAAGTAACGCTTGCACTGCTGCTGCCCGATTTGTAGCGGTTCTGTCATGGGAAAGGCTTGTGCTGATGCTACCCAAGCTGTAACTGTCCTCTGAGGTTGGGGAGCTTGCACGGTTATTGCCCTAGGCGCACCTGTTCTACAAAGAGGGGTGTTTCCAATGCTGTTGCCCCATCTTATAAAAGTACACATGATATTTTGAATGCACTTCATAACATGCTTAGGTCAGTCAGAAGCTGGACTTAGTACAAACACTAGTTGTGGAGCATTGACCCAGAAACTCTGGCTTTAATCACAGCTTCCCAGCGTGTGCAAACTGTGTGACCCTGGTAAATTACTTTTCTCCCCTCTGGTTCCTTTTCCATAACCATCGAATTTGAGAGCAGGGAAATAATTCAGTTCAGGATGTGCACTGTACAGAAATGTCTTTCACTTAGTTCAAGTTCAGGCATTTATAAAGCGCACTACTCACCCAGAGGGTCTCAAGGCGCTAGAGGGAGGGGTTCATTGTTTGTCGAATAGCCATGTTTTCAGTTCTTTTCTGAAGGAGATGTGATTCTGAGTAAGGCGGAGGTGGGTGGGGAGTGAGTTCCAGGTCTTGGCAGCCAGGAAGGAGAAGGATCTGCCACGCATGGTGGTTTTTCGGATGCGCGGGACTGCGGCGAGGGCTTGATTGGATGATCTTAGTTGGCGGGTGGGATAGTAGAAGGACAGTCGAGTGTTGAGGCATTCGGGTCCTAGCTTATAAAGGGCCTTGTGTGCGTGGGTAAGAAGGCGGAAAGTAATTCTTTTGTTGACGGGAAGCCAGTGGAGGTTTTTTAGGTGACCGGTGATGTGCTCTTGGCGCGGGAGGTCTAATATGAGTCTCGCTGATGCGTTTTGGATGCGCTGGAGCTTTTTCTGCAATTTTGTTGCAATTCCGGCGTAGAGTGTGTTGCCATAGTCAAGTCGACTCGTGACCAGTGCATGGGTGACAGTTTTCCTTGTTTCGAGGGGGATCCAGCGGAAGATCTTTTTGAGAATGCGAAGGACGTTGAAGCAGGAGGACGATACGGCGTTGACTTGTCTGGACATTGATAGAGAGGAATCTAGAATGAAGCCAAGGTTACATGCATGGTTTGTGGGTGTGGGCGCTGATCCCAAAGCGGAAGGCCACCAGGAGTCATCCCAAGCTGAGGGGGAGGATCCTAGGATGAGCACCTCCGTTTTGTCTGAGTTGAGTTTTAAGCGGCTCTGTTTCATCCATTCGGCTACTTCTTTCATACCTTCGTGAAGGTTGTTTTTGGCGGTGTTGGGGTCTTTGGTGAGGGAAAGGATTAGCTGGGTGTCGTCGGCGTAGGAGATGATGTTGAGGTTGTGTTGACGTGCGATGGAGGCGAGGGGACTCATGTAGACGTTGAAGAGGGTGGGACTGAGTGAGGAGCCTTGAGGTACGCCGCAGATGACTTCGGTGGGCTCTGAGTAGAAAGGGGGGAGTCGGACTCTCTGGGTTCTTCCGGCTAGGAACGAGATGATCCAGTCCAAGGCTTTACCTTGAATGCCGATGTTGTTGAGGCTTTGTATGAGGGTGTTATGACAGACAGTGTCGAAGGCGGCGGAGAGGTCGAGTAGAATGAGGGCCACTGTTTCACCGTTGTCTAAGAGTGCTCGGATGTCGTCGGTCGCCGCAATGAGGGCGGTTTCGGTGCTGTGTTTGGCTCGAAAGCCGTGCTGTGAGGGATCCAGGGAGTTGTTGGATTCAAGGAAGGCTGCGAGTTGGCTATTGACGGCTTTCTCGATGACTTTGGCCGGGAAAGGGAGGAGGGAAATGGGTCGGTAGTTTTTCAGTTCTGAGGGGTCTGCTGTTGGTTTTTTCAGAAGGGCGCTGAGTTCGGCGTGTTTCCATATTTCTGGAAAGGTGGCGGAGTTGAAGGAGCAGTTGATGACGTCGCGGAGTTGGGGGGCGATGATGGAGTCAGCTTTGTTGAAGATGTAGTGGGGACAGGGGTCAGAAGGTGAGCCAGAGTGGATTGAGTTCATGAGGCGAATGGTGTCTTCAATGGTGACTGGGTTCCAGGAGTTAAGGTAGTTAGTTGGAGGGGTGGGATCTGAAGGGGGTGGGGTGAGTTGTTCATTGGGAGTATTCTTGAAGCTGTTGTGGATGTCGGCAATTTTGTTGTAGAAGAAGGAGGATAACGCATCGCAGAGGTCTTGGGAGTTAGTGATGTCGTTGGATGCTGCGGGAGGGTTGGTGAATTCTTTGACGATATTGAAGAGTTCCTTGCTGTTATGGGAGTTGTTGTCGAGACGGTCCTTAAATGCTGATTTCTTGGCGGATCGAATCAGTTGGTGGTGTTTGCGGGTGGCTGTCTTGAGGGAGGTCATGTTGTCTGAGGTTGGTTCTTTTCTCCAATTCTTCTCCAGGGTGCGGCATGTCTTCTTGGATTTTTTAAGGTCATCATTGAACCAGGGAGCCTTTTTGCTGGATGATTTCAACTGGTGTTTTTTCAGGGGTGCTAGTTCGTCTGCACTGTGGGTAATCCATTGCCTGAGGTTGGTGGCCGCTTGGTCTGGGTCCGTTGCTAGGGTGGGAGTATTTTGGCTGAGTGATGTGAGGAGTTGGTCAGTGGTGATTTTGTGCCATTTTCTTCGGGGAATGGGTTGTGGACGGTTGTGGGTCAGGGTTGTTTTGTAGCTGAAGTGAACACAGCTGTGATCCGTCCAGTGGAGAGCTGTAGTGAGATCGAAGGAGATGTGTTTGCTGGAGGTGAAAATAGGGTCGAGCGTGTGTCCGGCTGTGTGAGTGGGGGTGTTAACAAGTTGTTTGAGTCCGAGATTGGCCATGTTGTCCAGGAGGGTGGTGGTATTGTTGTCGAGAATGTTGTCAAGGTGGTAGTTGAGGTCTCCTAGAAGAATGTAGTTCTCCGAGGCGAGGGCGTGCGGGGTGATGAAGTCAGTGATGATGTCGCTGAATTGAGATCGGGAGCCTGGGGGTCTGTAAATGAGGGTTCCTCTAAGTGTGGTCCTGGGGTCGGTGTGGATCTGAAAGTGGAGGTGTTCGGCGGATGCAAGATTGTCGTCAGAGCAGGTTGTAATTTTGATGGTGTTTCTATGGACGATGGCGATGCCTCCTCCAGTTTGATCGGTGCGGTCTTTCCGAATGATCTTGTAAGAGTCCGGTATGGCTATGGCGATGTCAGGGGCAGAGGATGCATTCATCCATGTTTCAGTGAGGAAAGCGATGTCAGGTGACGCGGTGTCCATTAGGTCCCAGAGTTCGGTTGCATGTCTGTGGACCGAGCGGGTGTTCAGTAGGATGCATTTCAAGTCGTTGGGTTCGGAGCTGAGTGTGGAGGAAGTGTGTTTGGTGAGGGTCCTGAAGCAGTTGAACTTACAGGAGAGGCAAGAGAATGGGCCGTGGGTACGTCCTGGGGTTGCTGCGCAGCAAAGTGGGGTGCGTCCGGGGTTGAGGGCGAGGAGAGTAGCGGCATCATAAGTTACTCTGGGGGGTTGGGAGCGGCATAGAGCAGGGGGACGGGCGCTGGGTGCGGTCCAGGCGCGGACGGGCGTAGACGGGCTTACCTTTGGCGCACCTTCGGCGCGCATGGGGCGTGTCCGCTGCGCGTGAACGCTGCGCGTATTGGCATCGGTCATATATGGATAGTGGAGGGGGAGGGGCGGGGGTGGAGCAGCTGGGAGGCGGGAGGCGGGGTGGATATCCGGGGAGGGAAGGCTTCACAACAACAACAACAAGAGACTAAACAAGATGGCAGTCGGCCAAAAACCAATGCAGAGATGGGGGCACACAGTATAAATGACACGCACAGACTGATCAACAAAATCGGGCACAGACAGTCAAATAAATGGAAGGCAAGGCAAGCAGACAGAGCTCAGCGTTACAGCACGTTATGGAGGCTAGCGCTGTGTGATTATGCTAATTGGTGCAAGTGGCAAAAAGAGCTACGCTGCGAGACAGACAGTGCAACTATGGAGGACTTGGAGCGCTATGGGGATGAGTAGTTAACTATTGAAACCAGGCGCTATGGGAGTAAGTGGTTGAGGTCCGGTGCAGCTTAGCTCTAATCAAGGCAGGGAATGAAAATATTTAGTATCGGCCGTTATGCAATTCTAGAGTTACGGTCGGGCGCTGGGGGAGTGGATAATTCAGTCGAGTGAAGCTCGGGTCAGGTAACAATACCGCACTTGGGTCGGGCCGGCAGCTTCAGGTGGAGCGGCCGCGTCTGACGAGTCAGGGCGGTCACAGAGGTCTCGTGGAGAGATCGAGCCTGAAGAACTGTGGGGGGGCGGAGCAGCCGGGAGGCGGGAGGCGGGGTGGATATCCGGGGAGGGAAGGCTTCACAACAACAACAAGAGACTAAACAAGATGGCAGTCGGCCAAAAACCAATGCAGAGATGGGGGCACAAAGTATAAATGACACGCACAGACTGATCAACAAAATCGGGCACAGACAGTCAAACAAATGGAAGGCAAGGCAAGCAGACAGAGCTCAGCGTTACAGCACGTTATGGAGGCTAGCGCTGTGTGATTATGCTAATTGGTGCACGTGGCAAAAAGCGCTACGCTGCGAGACAGACAGTGCAACTATGGAGGACTTGGAGCGCTATGGGGATGAGTAGTTAACTATTGAAACCAGGCGCTATGGGAGTAAGTGGTTGAGGTCCGGTGCAGCTTAGCTCTAATCAAGGCAGGGAATGAAAATATTTAGTATCGGCCGTTATGCAATTCTAGAGTTACGGTCGGGCGCTGGGGGAGTGGATAATTCAGTCGAGTGAAGCTCAGGTCAGGTAACAATACCGCACTTGGGTCGGGCCGGCAGCTTCAGGTGGAGCGGCCGCGTCTGACGAGTCACTTATATAGTATACTATCACATAACATTGCTTCATCAGTAACAACACTAAAGACATTGTATAGATGGCACTAGACAACTGACCTGCCTCTTGAGTCACTAATAAAATTGTCATTGGGGTGGAAGGTCGAAAGAATCTGATAGCCACCGAGGATTGAAATTGCAAAATGTCCCTAAGGCAGCCTAGTTTCAATCCTGGCTTCCAAGATTGACCAAACAGCATGACCCTAAGCAATTTCTGTTCTTCCTAGTGCTTCATTTTCCACGATCATCATAACCTAGAGCACCTTCAACTATTTAACTTAATGACGCATACACTGTACAACAATCTCTACTGTGTATGGTTTAATAGACCATAATATATCTACAGCTACAAAAAATAAACGCTTATATAGGAGAAAAGAGTCCACTGACTTGCCTCTGGAGTCAATAATAATACTGTTAAGGCAGAACGGGTGAGGTTCACAAATTCTAATAAAGGTCACTATGAATACTATAAATACACTATGTAAAAGGTCACACCGTATCTATACATAAAGTGGTAGTCAGTGAGATTTCACCAGAGAAGGAGGTCCCAGATCAGCCTCTACTGCGCTGCTTTTCCAGACAGAGTGCAAAACAGACGGGGCTTCTCAGAATTAGGATAACCGGAAGTCACCGTCTCACTACCACTCCCCTATTGGCTCTAGTAGTGAGGCAGGAGATGCTTCTGCTTCCCACATTCAGTGAGCTGTGGGTGAGGCATGGCAGCGCCGGCTTGGCCGGTTTCATAGTTCAGGCTACAATTATAGTGACTCCCTCTGTGAAACATGCTAGTACGTTGGGAGTCCTCTTCAAGGAGTGACCCTATGGAAATTTGCCCCATCACCCTCGTCCCCCTTTCTGAGGCTGATGAACATGTTGTATAAAGCAGAAACTATGGCACAATATCTGATGTGAGATACCTATATTCATGGGGAAGACACTAGACCCTACAGGGGCAATATTCAAGTCTCGAAACATGTCAATGGAAAAGAAAAGTAAGGTCCGTGCTCCTCTCTCCTATTTTCAATCTTGTGGAAGGGAGACACCAGTAAATAACATTTTAGCTCACCCACTTACCATTTCAATATTAGTCTGACAGTTTAACAAAGGGAAAACATAAATGCAGACATGAGTGGCAAAACCATGTCCAAACTAGGGAACCCATACATAGGAGACCGTACAACCAGTGAACAGTAGTACTCTTGAATGCTTCCCTGGGCAAACTATTGAGCTCACCGATTAAGCATATAACGCTAGGTAGGTGAGTGTTCATCAAACTTTATAAGTGAACATATGCTAATTCAACAAGATGGTTGGCTGTTTCTTCCAAGAGTTGTGTACTTGTATGTTTATTGAGAATATACTACAGTACTTCAATGACCCACTTTTTCTTTAGTATATTTTTTCCCGTGTTGTACCTATCCTGTATGTGTGGGAAAACAGTGTTCTATTCCTTCTGCTACTGCCATATGTCCTCAACATATTTGTGTTATTGAAGGTTGAGATGCTGTTATCCATGATGTACCTTTGTGCTAGGAAGTTCGGTATACAACTTCCCACAAGAAAAAACTATTCACATTGCTTGTTTTAATGCATGATGTGAGTGAAAGAGTGAATCCTCACAAAATAAGTGAACAGAATTTACTTTTCGATTTACATATGAAAAACATTTTAAAAAATGAAGTAGTCAACTAACATTTTGCTTAAAAAATAGCTGATAAGATGACTAGAATTTTGAAACATAGCTGACAAAGTTGCCAGTTCTGGCATTTTATCCAACAGCACTTTGTATGCTGTGGTTTGGAGCCCATAATGAAACTGTTCGCAGCAACACTACAAGACCCATAAAGCAACATGTTGTTGGTTGAAGGAAGGGAAAAAAAAATGGTGGTATCCTGTATCGCAGTGCCAAAGTACAGAGTAGTGAAATGCAAATAACATTTTGTTCCTGGCTTTCTGCCTTTTTTCTTGTAGGCAATTACAGATTAAACAGCTCAGTGGTCTAGAGAGCAAGATGACATTTAACATGCAAATACACGCATCTCACCGATAAAGGACTAACATTTACATTGCAAATTGTGTTACATACTAGAAAAATGTGAGCAGCAGCAGTTATAGCATCTAGAGACACACAGAGGAAAAAGGCCCCGTCACTGCTATTTCAGATCACATCCTCGGCCTAGAGTTTGGTGCTAGTTCGGAAGTGCGCTTACAACACCTCTGTGAAGCGTTTAACAAGTGCAGGACATGCCGAAGGTGCTACTCCGCAAGGGCCTTAATTGGGCTATGAAGGAGCCTGGGTGGGCCACGAAGATATACAAGGGAAGCAGGCAACAATCAACAGTGGTGTTTTGGACATCAGGGGTTTAGACGGACATCTGTCCAATATAGACAAGTATAAAAAGCGAAAGTAACATTTTTAACAAGATTAGATCAAGTGGATATGACCTATCACCATGCTAAGCACCCATTTTCGGTCTTTAACTTTAAACTACCTTCTGATGGGAGTGTGCATCATGTTTCTTTAGCTGTGGTGGAGTGCCATGGCATACTGTGCAGTTCATTTGTCGATGGATAATGATGTAATAACCGTAAATTTCTTACTCACTGAACTCACTCTGATGTGACCCTTGCTGACTGCAGTCAGGGCATTAAGAGTGGAGGGTCTTCTGTAAACACATTGTGTGATCTTATTCTTAGGTGCTGTCAATATTTCACAAGTGTTAATACCCCTTTCATACACTTCCACATAAAATGGTAATTACAACTGGCACCTATGTGACTATCGCTCTGTACACTTTGCAGAAACACCAAGGATTGCATGGTGTAGGAACAAGAATGTATGCTACATGGTAACATACATTAGCCCCTACCCCAAGTGCCCACCAGCATGTGAAACTGGTATCCTGGCTTTTTGTTTTCCTCTGGCACCACATTAATCTAGCTTGGGCTGGGAGGCTTAGGCCAGTCCCTGGAAATGTGAGGTCCAAACCCAATGTGTGACCTTCAGGGGCGCACAAAGCATACCATAGTAGGCATAGAGCTGCTCATGGCCTGGGTGAGTCACAAAGCGAAGATGGCAGCATATCACGTTTTTATTAATCACACTTCTGTGTCCAGGAGAGTAAATTCTACTGACCTTTCTTATGTAATGTTCCACTGTTAGGTGAGGCCAAGGACCTTGGAGAGGGAGAGAAGGAGAAGGGGAGAGGAGGAGAAGGGAAGAGGAGGAGAGAGAAAGAGAGATAAAACCCCCTGTGATTCTGGGCAAATCACTTAATCTCCCCGTGCCTAAAAAAAATGAATGCGTGTCCTCATGTAACGTAACTGGTGCTATGTAAAGTGCTCTGATAACTGATTCGGTTTGGTTCTAGTTCGCGCTATATAAAACTCTGCAAAAAAAAAAAAAAGATAGTGTGTGTTTGTGTCAAGTGTATGTGTAGGCAATGAGTGTGTGTCACAGGTATGGTAGTATGACTGTGCGTGATGAGAGTCTGAGTACTGGGACCAGTGGGATCCATCTTGGGTGACCGCTGGTTTAGCATAGCACAAGATGTAGGGTTGGAAACAGATTACCACAGTGCAACCTTTCCAAATTCAATGATGGCCTTGTGAACAAAGGGCTGCTGACTAGTTCTTCCTAAGCACGGTCATTAGGAAGATGGTAGGGGTAGAGGTGGGATTGCAATTTCAGGTGTTCAATGTGAACTTTTTATGAAGGGTCTGTCCTTCTGTCTCTCCCAGATTACCTCTTCTAGACTGCTGATGACAGCCAGGTGCAGACTTCGGACACTTAAGTGTGCCCTTGTTTTGGATCCTCCTGCTTTAAGCCAGCATAATTGCAACCAGTTTTGAGAATAATTGCCCTGCACAAAGGCTGTGACTCAGGAAAAGCCAGAGAATGGCATCTGAAAGAGAGCCAATCCAAACTAGTTCTGAAACCTTAGACAATGGATCAGCATCCCCAATCTGGAAATGTGTATTAAAGTGTGATCTGGGGGCGTGGTCTGGCTGAGCACCAGATGGCCGCTTGACCATAAAGCTCTGGAGCTGCAGCTCATTAATCGCAGCCATGCTCCGTTTCACTGTTGTCCCCGCAGCAGCTGGTCGGACTGGCAGATGCCCGCTGACCCGTAGAGCAACCCGGGCCCTTCGGAGGTGAAATTTGCTGACTCCTCAGTGACGCTCTGACTTTTGCTGCCTGCGGCCTGACGTGGCCCTTGGAGGCCCAGAGACGACAGGGGTCAGGGGGGTCTGAGGGCGGGACCACGGTAGAGCTGAGCGGCCACGCTGCAATTGAGGCCGCAGCAGAGGGGACTCTCTGGCGTGCGGTGGCCCGGAAGACATCTCGTCGCCGCATGCTAACATCCAGGGGTGGATTGGCACTGCGGGCACTCGGGCATGGGCAAAGGGTCAGTGTCTCAGTGCACTCGGTGGGCCTTTTTTTCCCCCTTTACCATTCCACAGAGAGCACTGACAGGGAGAGTGTGGTACACAATGAATGATGCGTAGTCCAGTTGTAGTAGAAGATCCCTCTTTATTAGCAGGTAAGTTAGGTGGCAGATTATAGGATAGGAAGTTACAAGGAGAAAACCCCACCAGGAGAGAGCTTCCAGCTCCTCAGCCTGAGATGACGAACTGACTCTCTAGCTAGAGTCAGGCACTTAAACATTCCATGATGTCACAGGACATTCTGATGCAGTGGTAGAGGGGGAAAAGATATAGTAAGCATTTACCACACATCCTCTTCCGTTAGTGAACAACAGCAAGTAATAAGTTAAGACGGAGCAGAAGAAACCAGAAGAGACTGTAGACATAAGAGCAAGTCAAAGAGACAATTTGAAAAGCAGGAAACTCAAGCGTGAAAGAAGAGAGAAAATTAAAAGAGGCATGTAGAAAGAAATGCAAAATTACATAACATGCCCATCCACCCTCCTTAATAAAACAAGGTAGCGATCCCGGTAAACTAAGTAGGGTGTATCAACTAAATGACAAATTGTGTGCAGATGGAAGAAAGCACAATAAGATAAAATGGTAACCTACACAGAAAAAGGTATGCTTTGTAGACTAAAAAGGTATGCTTTGTAGACTAGCGCATGACATGCACTAACAACCTCCCCTCTAAGGGTACACTTAGGAGAGCAACCTTTAAACTGTGGAACACAACAACTCCCCAGGAAAGGGTACACCAGAGGAAACTAACGCCCCTGGAACAAAATACACAGTAGCCACACACTAACAAAAGTGGCGGAACTACACCAAGAGGTAGCGCTGACAACGCACCCCGACTACTCACAAAGAGTGATGCAACTTAGACCAACACAGACAACCTCCCCTAACAAAAGGGTACACCATTGAACAAAGAAGAAATTGTTCAATGCAACATCACATAATGGCGGCGCTGACTACGCACACCACTTTCCGCAGAAAAGGGTACACAAAGATACTAATCCTTGAAACTTTCGAACAAAATAGTTACATGCAGACAACCTCCCCTAATAAAAGGGTACACCACGTGAAAGTGCGTAACGTAACTTCTCCAAAGGGTAACAACAAAACCCTAGGAAACAAAATGTAGGCGCTGACTGGCACCACAACCCCACAACCTCCCCTAAGTAAGGGTACACCATGAGTCCTAACCCTAAGTACATGGATGGGGTAATAACCAGACACAAACACCCTAGCTGGCAAAGCAGGGTGAAACACAGGAAACACACCACGTGAGACCATACGTCCCCTATATATGTAAATATACAGGGTACGCCATAAGGTACAACATGGACCAAGTTTCAAAATATGGCATCGACTGGCCACAGACCCTCCCCTAAATAAAGGTACACCATAGGGTACTAACCCTTAGTACGTGAACGGGCACAAACACCCTAGCTGCCAAAGTAGGGTGAAACACAGGATACACACACCCTGTGAGACCAAAACAGCACCACCCCCTATATACATATATAGGGTACACCATAAGACACAAGATGACCCTAGGAACCAGAATTGGCATTGATTGGCACCACAACCTCCCCTAAATAAGGGTACACCTTAGGGTTAAGATGTTGCCTTAGGAAACGAACACAGACACCACTACTGTGCAATGTAAAATGAAAACACACACAAATTTAAGAACAAATTGAACTCCAACACATGAGCTCCACACTTTCCATAGGAGCAACACACATTCGCCATATTAAAAACACACACCACATTCCAGAACAAGACTGTGTTAAATAACATGCAGTGATAAGTTAACTGCTACGCGAATAAATAAATGACATTAGCTCCGGTGAGCGATATCTCACCCGGGGTCTTCGTAGACAGCTCCAGGTAGAGAAGAACACCAAAAACACAGCGCGATGTAGATTAGGCACTTGCCATGTACCAATGTAACATATAGCCATAAGGGAGAAAAGTCAGTCACAAAGTCCTTGGGAAACATGAAATCCGTGTGAAGAATGTACATCTGGCCTTTTATTTGTAATACGTAGCGTTTACGACCAGCAGGGGTCACTCGACAGGCACTGCAGGGCAAACTGGAGCAGACCGGGAAGCAAGGCATTCTGTTCTTGGCCAAGACGTAACACCAGACGCAATCGTCCACACAGCTTAGAGATGCACACTGACTCCACTCAAGATGGCGGCACGCCATCACGTCTGCGCCGGATGGTTCACAGCGAAGGCGTGCTGTCCAACGTCGCACTACAGCAGCAGGAGGCTGTATCAAAGAAGACGTCACAGACGAAAGATGCCGGCACCACGAGACCGGTAAGGTTGTGTGCGTCAGTGAAGTGTCCGCGCATGGGCTGAAGAGAGGCGGTTCAACTGCCATTCCTGAAACTGCGTAGTGAGTGCACAAAGACACTATGCCCCAACGTTATGAATATTGTTACAGTCAAAAGTAGAAACTTCACATGTATGACACAGTACAGCACACTGTTATGAAACTTCACATGCCTTAAAAACCACTCACTGAAGTTGGCAAATGTGAACAGTCCTGCTAGCGCTGGTCAGATCCGTGTCACGCAGCAAAGACATGGGGCGAAACATGGCTTAACAGATTACGGATGTTGTGAAAAAGAGAACTGCTGGCGCCAGGGCACCTCCGGCAGAACAAACACAGCAAGTGCTCACAGGAGGAGAAATGCCCACACTGTAGGAAAAGACACGAATTCCACAGAGATCATGTTGATGGCGAGTTGTCAAGACGGACAGGGCAGACAAAAGGCACAACAGGGTGATCAGGCCTGCTGAGACAGTGGCTCCTGTGGCTGGAGACAGACTGTCTCCAGATGACAGCAAGATGGCAGTTATATCTCTCACAACACAAACGCCCAGGGTACAGGCTGTCCAAGATGAATAGGACACTGGTGGGGTTAGCTGGGCGTTTCTCCAATTACAAAAGGATAAAAACTTACTTCTGTTTTGATCATGACTGGGTCCCAAAACAATCCTTGGTTTCCTTAGTGCTCAGTTACATTCCTCTTTATGTGCAGCATAGGTTAGTCCAAGAAACGTCGCCAAAATGTGGTACACAATGAATGATGCGTAGTCCAGTTGTAGTAGAAGATCCCATTTTATTAGCAGGTAAGTTAGGTGGCAGATTATAGGATAGGAAGTTACAAGGAGAAAACCCCACCAGGAGAGAGCTTCCAGCTCCTCAGCCTGAGATGACGAACTGACTCTCTAGCTAGAGTCAGGCACTTAAACATTCCATGATGTCACAGGACATTCTGATGCAGTGGTAGAGGGGAAAAGATATAGTAAGCATTTACCACAGAGAGGAAATCAGCTTCGATGGGCGGTTGTTCAGCGATGATCAGCTGTGGCTTCTCCTTCACCCTCTGCCCTGCCAAGCAATCATGCTGATGGTGGGCTGGGGAGGGGTGATCCAGAATCGGCCTCCCAGGCAGCCAGGTGTTGTTCAGGCCTATGAGCCATTTTCACCTCGGCCCCACGCAGCCCAGAAACAGTGCTTGCATTAGTCCTCGCCCACAGCCCTTTTCATTCAGGGCATAGTGGGCGAGGAAGAATGGGTCTCACTATGGGGGCCAAGTGATGTGGGGAACTCCCACCATCTTCACCTCAGCCTCCCCCCCAACCCCCACACCACCACCATGGATGGCCCAGAAGCTGTGTTTTTGCTTTAGCACCTCTCCTGCCACGCCACTGCCCTGAGGCAATGAAGGGCTGAGTAATTTACAAATAGCTGGGGCCTCGCTGTTTTTCAGGTGCTCCTGCGCTGGAGGGCTGGGGAAAAATTTTGTAATAGAAATGGACTTCGCGGTTTTCAGGTGCTCAGCTTGTAGGACATGGTCACCTTGGCCCTGTGTCCTTCCCAAGAACAATATCCTCCCACTTACATTCCTTGTGTATTTCATGAAAGAGCATGCCTGCGAATGTGGGCCACGCCCCGCAAATGTGGGCCACGCCCCGCAAATGTGGGCCACGCCCGCAAATGTGGGCCACGCCCCGCAAATGTGGGCCACGCCCCGCAAATGTGGGCCACGCCCCGCGAATGTGGGAAAATGTTTCCATCAGTGCCCGGGCCAAATTGTGATCCCAATCCGACCCTGCTAACATCCATGGACCAGCTGCGGCAGTGAGTGCCTTCCCTCTTTCTCACCTGCCTTGCCTTGCCATTTCTCGAGCTCTGGCTGCCTCTGCATGCCCTCTCCTGAATCGAGCTTGCAGACCGGGGCCGCTGCTGGGCCCATGCATTGGATGGCTTGGAGTGGCACCATGCGAGTGACCGCTCTCCCTCAGGGTTTCACCGATGGCACTGTTCGAGATCATGGCTGACCCACGCAGCACTACGGCTATCAGGGAGAGGTTACATCGAGCTTTGCCGGACTTCACTCGCACTGTGAGTGGCATGGAATACTGGATGGAAAAAGACTTTTGGGCCTGAATTTTAGAGTCAGCTCCCTCATTTTCTCTACCCCACCGTTTAGGTCACAGCGCAGCTTTACCATTATATCTGGGGCTGCATTGCTGGTCCTCATTTGCGGCCTCCTTCCTTCTACACTTTGAGGAGTCGGCCTCCTCTCTTCAGAGGTAATACTTCCACTCTACCTTACATCGTGGGTCGTGGGGACCCCAAACAGCGGGAACTTTCCTGCGACACAACCAAGACCCCCAGGCAGCGAGAAAAATGAGGGTCCCACGGGCGGAGACCCTCCGGGTCCTCCGGAATCCGAATTCCCCCCCCACTAATGGGACCTCAGCCATTATATCAAAACTACGGGCCGGCTTCAAGGCCATCGATGCCCGGTTTCATACATTGGATGCCCGCCTAGGTGATAAGCATGGCTGCATTAAGCAACATGAGACCCGCATTGATGCCACAGAGCAGCGTATTTCTGAGGGAGAGGATGCCCAGCCAGCTAAGGTCAAAAGACTGGAGCACACTGAACGGCTTCTTAAGAAGACGGCAGGCAAAGCAGAAGATGTGGGAGCCCGATCCAGCCGAAACAATATTCTTATTGCTGGGGTGGCAGAATCCACCAACACGGGCTCCATGGATGCCTATGTAAAGCGGCTCTAAGTGGAACTTTTTGGTAGGGAAGCCTTTTCATTAACATTTGCAATTGAGCGGGCCCACAGAGCACTTGCTCCTAGATCGGCCCCTGGCACCCAGGGCGATTAATCATAGCCCTACTCCTGAACTACCTCGATCGAGATGCTACTCTTTGCATGGCCCGTGATAAAGCGGATATTCAGTATCGGGGCATGTCACTCTGCTTTTTTGCAGATTTTACCCCTCTTGTTCAGGAGGCCCGACGCAAATTTCTAGACATACAGAGAACTTTGCAAAAGGCGAATGTCCGATCTTCCATGCTTTACCCGGCGCGCCTGTACCTTCAGCTCAACAAAAAAAAACATATCTTTGATTCTCCCACTGAGGCTGCTAATTTTTGGAGGCAGCATAGACCGAGCTCGACCTCTCCTTCCGGGAAGAGACCCGCCATCTCCCAACATTCATCCCCCGCAGACTGATGAAGCTGAGTGGCCAATTGACTGTTACCTTGTTCAGTTATTTTGCTATTTGTCAGATACACTGCTATATCCTTTTCTTTTAACACTCTACTGCTATTGGCTGTACAAGTTTTCCTTAAGATCTAATAGTGTTCCTCTTGCGGCCTCCTTTGAACATTGCCTCCCCAATAGGAGTTCTCCTACTGTTTGATGGGGAAGAATGGGATTCACCGGATACTGGTTTGGTTGCTATCCGATGTGGGTGGAGAATGGGGGGTTGTGGGTTGTTATGTGCCTTAATTTACAGGTTTATTATATACAGGGTATTATTTATACTAATGGTCGGCCTTGCGCATTTCGGTACAGTGGTGCATACCCGCACATCCATGCATGGCTGAGATGACACCGTCAGATAGGAGTCCCCGGGGTGCTGGAATTAAATCGCATGTCGCAGAATGTGAGGGGCCAACAACCCCGTTAAGGGAAGACAGGTCATCTTACCTCGCCAGACACGCAGTTAAGGTAGCATTCCGATAAGAGACTCATTATGCCCCTACCTCATACAATCGTTTTGCCTCCAACTGGGGTGATAATCGTTTTTTTGTGCTAACTAAAGTACCTATTCCAGAGGGGTTTGTATCTTGATTAAAAGGGCAGTTCCATTTCAGGCACACAAAGTGATATGGACCCGGAGGGTCGATATCTACTAGTAGCTGGTTCACTTGGTACGGAGCAAGCGCTCATCATTAATGAATATGCCCTCAACATAGATACGCCTGACTTTTTTCCTAACATCTCCACATATTTATAGCTTTTCCATTGACTCTATTGTACTGGAGGGTGATTTTAATCTCATATTGCATCCCACCCTTGACACAACGGGCCTGGGTCAGGTCATCAAGCCGCATTATACTAAGGCACTCACTGCCCTGTTGCAGTATTCTCTACTGTAAGATGCTTGGCATCAACACTACACTTTTAGGAGCTTTTCTTTCTATTCAGCACCACATGGCACCTGGTCTCGGATTGATCACTGGTACTTATCCCCTAAACATTTGATCCAAACACTCTGTTGAATATCTTGCTCGGACCATTCGCCAGTGCTGCTGTCCGTCACTAATCCCAACACCACGTGACCATACACACCCTGGCGCTTCCCAATGGAACCCTTCTCGATAGCATGTTCAGGAGTGAGGTTAAAGATGCCATAACGGACTACTTTCAGTTATACTCCGGTTCAGTGCCTCGCTACGCTACACTATGGGAAACTTTTAAAGTCTATATATATGAGGCATATGTATTGTTAAGCAGTCTGGGGTGCTTCGATCCATCCACCCTGAGCTTGATGCGGTGCATTGAGGGAGCTTGATGCACGTGCCTTTGCTGGCGACCCCCACCCCTTTTTCTCTACATCAGAGGGCGAAACTCCTCACAGAGTTCCAAGAGCTCGCAACTCGCGAAGCCAACTACCTGGGCAAATATGCAGGCACAAGGATATATGGGGAAGGTGAGAGACTGGGTCGAACATTGGCCGGACTTTCTTCACCCCAGATACCACTCCTCCTTTGTTACGCAGTTGCAACTAGACGATGAACCGGGGCTCTGACATTACCTCCACCTTTCTCTCCTACTATTCTCGATTATATGCCACTCGTTCTCCTCCCTTCGTTGCCACTCTCACTGATTATTTGGCTGAGGTGGCGATGGTCTGGATCGAGGAGGGTCAACATAAATTCCTGGCCTCACCTATTACCGCAGACGAGATCCCACAGGCCATAGACTACCGCAACGGATCTTGTGCTCCGGGTACAGATGGCCTCACTGGTACATTCTATAATACATATAAAACATTACTAGTTCCCCATCTTTTGGAGGTGTAAGCGGAATCACTGGAGTCTGGGTTGCTACCGCCTCAAGCCAGGTAAACCTTCCTGCCGATGCGCCTCTTGCTGGCCCCTATCCTTGCTAAACCAGGACTAAAAAATCCTGGCCAAGGTTCTTGCGACGCACATTTCCCTCCTAGTAGACCAAATTATATCCCCATTTCAAACTGGGGTTGTCCTGAAACCAATCTACATCTATGAATCTCCGTAAGGTGTTTGCAATTATCAATCAAATAGATCCAGACCTCCCTCCTTCAGCGTTACTACTAGATGCTGAAAAAGCATTTGATACGCTGGAGTAGTCCTTTCTTTATGCTACGTTACATAAGCTGGGCTTTCCCCTGGGTTTCTAGGATCTCATCCGCCTTCTATATACAAACATGGTGGATCGGCTTCGGGTGAATGGTGAGTTTACAGATCAATTTGTTTTATCACAGGGTACCAGATAGGGCTGCCCCCTTTCACCCTTACTGTTCATCATTGCCATGGACCCACTTGTGCGTCATCTCAAGGAATGCCACTTGCAGCAGGGGCTTAGATTTCACCGCAGTCCTCTATTGGCCTCACTCTATGCAGATGATGTTCTATTGTTTGTCCGTGAACCCAAAACTAACCTTCCTCCACTCCTCCGGGAAGTTGTGCGGTTTGGAGTGTTCGCAGGACTGGTTATAAATTGGACTAAATCTGAAATATTTCCACTGACCGACGCCACTCTTCCCTTTACTCTAGACTTTACCCTATGCTGGTGTGACGATCCCCCCCTGCTACCTTGGTACTGTTTTACATGGAATGCATCGGATGTCATCCGCATCAATTACGGTCCCGCTATCGATCGGCTATTATCCCAAATTGACGGGTGGATAAAACTCTCGCTATCAATCGCAGGTAGGATTGTAATCATCAAAATGGTAGTATTGCCCCATTTTTTGTATCTCTCCCTCAACATCCCTATCCCGCTTACGTCTAAATTCTTCGATACACTTCGGAGCATGCTCACTAGATTGATCCGGGCTGGCGGGCAGGCACGTATTAGTTGGCAGACACTGCCTTTTCAATGTGGAGGATTCGGTGACCCGGACTTCCATTTCTATTATTTAGTCGCACAAGCGCACTATGTGTACTATTGGTAACACCCGGGACGCGAGGCTACAGTACCTGAAACCAGAGTGGTCGTAGGCTCGCCCTTATTTTCTCCCGACCATCATCCCTCACGGCCTTACAAGATCACCTACAGAGATACAAACACTGCATACCACATATTGGGCCTGGGTGAAACTACATAACTATCTACATGTTGAAGACCTTTATTCCTTGCACTTGCCGCTTCAGATAACCCATGGCTGTCCCCAACCACCGAAACATTGACTAGACGAACCCTGTCCCGCTGTGGGCTTCATACCAAACTATGACCCGTGTTTGATATTGCAGATGGACACGACGTGTTCTCTATGGACAGGTTGCTGCGACTTAGAATGTGCGTTTCCATATTTGCCGAACTGCGTTCACCAACAGCGGAGCCGAAGGATTTTCCCCTTACATGTTAGCACATGTGCCAGTAGCGCCCATCTGGTCTGTCATTTAGACCACTTAGCTCAGACGGTTCGACCACCTGTAAGGAGGGGGGCATGTGTGGCATGAGAAAGAGACTTGGGCTAACCCTGGTCAGACAAGAAATGGTCATATTTTTGTGAGCAGACCCGGTTTGTATCTAGCAATTACAGACAAACTCCTGCACTTTAAATACTTGCAGAGAAGCTACATTACACCACAACTACTGGCCAAGATAGACCCTTCTATATCGCATGGCTGCCCTAGGTGCGTGGCTGAGGATGCAGACTTCATACACTTAGCATGGACTTGCCCACCAATCTTAGCATACTGGGAGACAGTCTTTCGACATCTTGCACTAATGGTCGACTCTGAGCTAAGCCCCTCCCCATTTCTGGCACTATTGGGATACATCAAAACATTGGGTCCTGGCGTTCTGCGTTTTTCTGTCATTGGCCTACTCCTCGCAAAGAGGCAGATTTCAAGACATTGGGGTAGCTCCGCAGTTCCATCAGTTAAGGGCTGGATGTGGGACTTAACGTATTGCGACACCATTAGCGATATATGGGAAATTGCTGCCTCCCTCCTAGATTTGGCAACTACTCCGTTCCTATCTGTTGCTCTACCCCGAGGAGACTGACTTGACTCGGACACTCCCAACCTGATCAGCTAACTCATGTGCATTGGCGGGCTAAGGTCATGGGGGCTTACATACTGAGACATGAAAGAATTACATTTCACGATGTGCTGACATCATCCCATTGCTTCTTTCTTTACAGACTCCAACTGCCTGAATTTGATTTGTATTTTCTGTTTATCAATGTACTCTACGGATCTTTAGTATTCTCATGTGTTGTTGTCGACTACTCAAGACACTGTGGCTGAAATGTCATCATGATCTTTTTATTTGTGTATATCCCTGTGTTGTTACTCTTATTTCTCTTGATTCAGTTTGGTCGATTCTGATCTATTGTTGTATTTTATTACTCATTATATGTGATATTTTAAAAATATATATATATTTTTTTAAGTGGGATCCTAACCACCTAACTTTGTTCTAGTTCCAAATTCTTCATGACCAAGGAAGGGAGTGCTTGCAGAGTAGACAAAGGAATGCTGTGTTAGAGGGTTGCTGTTTGCATGACTGCCAGTTGCCTAGATGTGATGGGACATCACCTGAAATTTCAATGTCCTGCTGGAGGAACTGAGGTTCTGCTTTAGCGTCTGCTTTGATGCCTACCAGCTGAAAGAAGGAACCAGTGGCATAAGAGACTGTCCAGGAGTAGAAACCCAGCACTTTCTCAGTGTAGGAATGGCCAGAAAAACAAGTGACTCTGGGAACAAAGCCAGGAGAAACTCGTGGGGCAGGTCCACCGGTCTTCCTCAACAGGTCTGGTCAGGAACTGCACCAAGACTTCAAAAAGTACCAAGCATTATGCATAACTGGCAGCCTGCCCGGGGAATGAAAAACTGTTGCTGGCGCTAAAGATGTCAGAATACTATGTCACTGCAGAAGTAGGGGTTCTGATCGACCTGGAGACCATCATTTGACAAAGACATTTGTTCACTGAAGGCTACTCCAGCCATCCTTGTGCCCAGTCTGCACCCGTTAGAGGGTGGCTTCTACGGCTAAAGATATGTCTAGCATGTGAATTGCCAAGCTGACCTCTCCCAGCAGTCAAGTTCTGAGCATGGTTGCCTCTGGTCTTGCTGCTTGAGAGGCTCTCCAACAGGAGCAAGACCACTGTTCACATCTGTCCTGCACCGCTCACAGTAAGACAATAAGAATGTTTGTAACAGCAGAGCGGAAAACGACACGTGGAATGAGAAACTGAGCAAAGACACAGAGGGTAGCGACACAAACTTGAGACTTGCAGAATACGCATTAAGAGGTGAAAGCAAACTGAACTGTTGCATGCATTTATGCTTTGGGGGTATTCTAAGTGAACTGTACTTGCCCCTTATCAGTGCCTTGATCCATATTACAAACCAGGGATTTATATATGTTGGGGAACTCAGTGAGCAGTGTGTATAGAAGGACGTACCAATTTATGAAAGACGGCAAACAGGATCCAACCGTGTGTCTGAATCCCTTTAAATGCTCTGTATAGCATTGCTTTGTGATTAAAGTACTTTCTTTTAAGCCAAAATCTTAGCACTGGATAATATGTTATTGAGTGTATTTGTTGAAATATGAGCACTTGCCCCGCCCCACACACTCCATCTCCCTGAGAAGCCTTTGACTGCTCACCCTCACTGGGCTGAGTTCCAAGTGCAGACAGGGTTGTACTTGTCTCAGTTTGCAGAATCATAGTAAGACTGTCCCCAGGACATCAGAGCAAATTAACTCAATCACCATGGCTAGGGCCCAGTAGCTCTATAGATCACTAAATGGGGTTTGGCAAATGGGCACAAACTTTGAACAATTTTATGACTCTAAAATAGGCATTGTGAGAAACTCGCACTGGCTTCAGCCTCAACTCCTGAGCTCTCAATTTTGCCTTGTAATAAACATCCATTCAAACACTCAATGCACCAAGACACGTCTAGGTGACATCACTGCATCCACCACCGAAGACTCATATATTGAATGACCAACTAAGAAAATACAACATCTCGGAAAAAAGAAAATACGCTCAGGCAAGATGGAAGATGGAAGTAAAACGTGAAATGTAAAATGTGGAATTCTTGAAGGGTTTGACAGTCATAGTTAAGAAGAAGGCTGTGTCGCAGACCGTGGTGCGGGTGACCTGCAGGGTGAATAATCCAGAGTCGGCGTTCATACGCAGAGTGGAGCATGCACCCTGTTGTATATTGATTCTTCTTGCAATATGGCTGACAGTAGTCATTAGTCCTTCCTCAGTGTTTTCACCTCCTCACCTTCCCAGAATACCTGTGTGTGTTCCAATCTCTACCAGAGTGTTCTACCAGTGTCAGTTGATGGTCACCTCCTCACCTTCCCAGAATACCTGTGTGTGTTCTAATCTGTACCAGAGTGTTCTACCAGTGTCAGTTGATGGTCTGGTCAGCTGGCGAGGTTTGTACTCAGCTGTGTCCTACAATAAATCTACATGTAATCAACTAGAAGTATCCTGTCATCTATCTTCATTTATATACAACATTTTGGCGACAAGGGTGGGATTGTCCCAGGTGAATGTCTGGACAGTATATCCACAACGGGGACAAAGGTTCCAGGGGAGACTCTAGGCAGCATGTCCACAATGGGAACTAAGGTCCCAGGTGAGAGTCTGGACAGTATGTCCACAATGGGGACAAAGGTCCCAGGGGAGACTCTAGGCAGCATGTCCACAATGGGGACAAAGGTCCCAGGTGAGAGTCTGGACAGTATGTCCACAATGGGGACAAAGGTCCCAGGGGAGACTCTAGGCAGCATGTCCACAATGGGGACAAAGGTCCCAGGTGAGAGTCTGGACAGTATGTCCACAACGGGGACAAAGATCCCAGGGGAGACTCTAGGCAGCATGTCCACAATGGGGACAAAGGTCCCAGGTGAGAGTCTAGACAGAAAGTCCGCAGTGGGAACAAAGGTTCCAGGTCAGTGTTTGGACAGTTCATCTACAACGGTGGCTAGGTCGGTAAGCCTGTATTTGGGACAAAGGTTCCGTGGCCAACACCGTGGATGGACAGTGGTCCAGATTGCGTCTAAGTTAGTCACATCTAGGACTATGTATCCATCAACAAAAGTGAATCTTTTAACATCGCTTGTTATACTGCACTCAGTAATCTTCTGGAGTACCTATGTTGGGAATCTTCTAAGTTTTCTAAGAATGTGGTATCTATAAAGCGCGAAGGCGTATGTTGAACTGTCTATCTTCTACTCAGAGCGTAAAGTGTTGACGGACGGAAACAGTTTCGAGAGGGTGGACTGTCTCTTCCTGTTTTGCTGGTCAAGGACAGATTGGAGGGAGTGCACTATCTTTTTTCCTGTTTTCTCAGTCTAAGGGGAGTAGGTAGTGGTGATGCCTATTAGTTGTTTTAAGTGTTGTGTCTCACCTCACACTTCACTTCTACACACTTTGCCCTAAATTGCTCTTTTGCCTTCATGAACTGAAATTAGTTCTAGTTGTCTTAGACCTTCTTTCTGTCTGTAATATTTTTGTTGAATCGTCTTAGACCTTCTTTCTGTCTGCAATATTATTGTTGCTGTCTCCCATACCTTAAGCTTTATTTTTATGTTCGTTTCATTTCTTTTCTGTAAAGAAGGAAGATGTGTTGTATATTGATTCTTCTTGCAATATGGCTGACAGTAGTCATTAGCCCTTCCTCAGTGTTTTCACCTCCTCACCTTCCCAGAATACCTGTGTGTGTTCTAATCTGTACCAGAGTGTTCTACCAGTGTCAGTTGATGGTCTGGTCAGCTGGCGAGGTTTTGTACTCAGCTGTGTCCTACAATAAATCTACATGTAATCAACTAGAAGTATCCTGTCATCTATCTTCATTTATATACAACACACCCACATTAGTAGACCTTGCATTCAGGACAGCCTAACACGGTCTCATAGGGGCCGTATCATAAGGATGTTTTCTGGTGCAGTGTAAGCAGAGCGCCTGTTTTATGCGCCTGCACAGCATAAAGTGAATTCTTTGAACCCAATATTTCTCTGAGTAGAGCTTTATTTTCAGACAGAGCCGCACAGAAGCAGAAGAGACAAACTTTGCTCACGGTTTCCAAATTGAACTACATGCCCCTGGATGCGAGCATCACAAATGCACAGCAGGCTAGTGTTACACGCTGTGCTGGGCACTCAAATATCTGAAATCACTCCCTCAGCTTAACGCGATAACTGTTGACAATGTGGAAGGGAAAAGATCTGCACCTGCTGCGGATATCACACTATCACCAGCACTATTAAGAAAAGCTAAAGAGGTCGAGCTTCTATTTGGAGTGCTCACTAAAAATATTTAATAAAGCCTGCTACCGTTAAAAAAATAATAAATAGCTTTCTATGTGCAGTGTAGCTACGTGATAATTTAAGTACGATGATTCAGTGCATTTTTGAGATGCAAATTAGTCCCCCATGCTTTGCATTGGAAGCAATCCACAGGAGGCGTAGTCATACACAAAACAGAAAGAATTAGGAGGTGGGGGAGGAAATACTTACTTGGGTGGAGCAAAATCTCAACCTATATAATTTTGAAAGCATTGAGAACAATAGGTACTAAAGTCAGTAGCACGGTCAAGTCGGTCCAAAAACGTGTTCGAAAATAAACTAGGCAAATCGATTGTTTCAATCCACCCGTTTAAGAAGCAACATGTCAGTCATGGAAAGGCTGGAATCATTGAGACCATTCAGTGGTTTACACCATGAGCAGCAATCATGACAGCAACATGAAAGGAAAAACAACCTGGACAGGTCTGCACCTGCACGGACATGAGGACGTTTAAAGGCCATCCGCCATGAGGGATAAAGGAGTGTGACAGAGTTCACTCAGGAGTGTAAGGCATTAAAACAGTCACCCCATCACAAACCCATCGCTTCTGGGTATGGCTAATCACTGAAACCGCTTATTTCCAACAAGGCCACTCTCACCGTGCTGCTGCCGCAGCTCAGAAGAAAAGTCAACTGGCAGCATAGAGACGGATGCAAGAAAAGGCCTTACAGGAGAAAAACAAGCATGGGCAAAGTCAATAGGTCTCGCTTATGCAAGAGGAATTGGCTTTGCCAATTAGTTTCAGCAATGTTGTACACCAGAATGGCAGTTCAGCATAGCTAAAAGTTAGTAGGGTACAGGAGAGTGGAATGGAATAACGTACGGTGGAGTAGAGTGGCGTGTTTTGGAGTGGTGGAGGGGGAGTAAAGTGTCATGGAGTGGAAGGGAGTAGAGTTGAGTGGTGTAGAGTGGAGCACAATGTCAGTTAAGTAGAGTGTCGTGGAGTGTTGTAGAGTTGAGTGGAGTGGAGCACAATGTCAGAGTTACGTAGAGTGTCGTGGAGTGTTGAAGAGTAGAGTGGCATAGAGGGTGTTGTGCACAGCAGATTAGTGTTGTAGTGTACAGCGGAGGAGACAGAGTGGAGTAGTGTGTCATAGAATGGAGTAGAGCAAAGTGGCATTGAGGGAGATGCGTAGAGCCAGAGCGTCAGGAAGTAGGGTCGTAGAAAGGCTTAGAGTAGAGTGCTGTAGATTGGAGTGGCGTGGAGTGGCAAAGTGGGGTAGAGTGTCAGTGAGTGCAGCAGAGCTTAAGGGAGTAGAGTATCAGAGTAGAGTGTCGTGAAGTTGTGTAAAGTGCAGTGGTGCAGAATAGATTGGCGTAGAGTGCATTGGCGTACAGTCCCCTTTCAGTAGAGTGCATTGACTGAGAGTGCAGTGATGTACAGTAGGGTAGAGTGTAGTGGCGTAGAGTAGAACGGTGTAAAGTAGATTGCAGTGGCAGAGTAGAGTAGATTGCAGTGGCAGGGTGGTCGAGTGCTTCAGGAAGTAGTAATGTAGAGTACAGTGGTGCTGTGTAGAACAGAGTGGTGTCGCGTGCAGTGGCAGAGTGCAGTGGCATAAAGTAGAATTTTATAGAGTGTAGTGGCATAAAGTGCAGAGGTGCAAAGTAGATGCAGTGGCATAGGGTGCACAGGATTTGAGTAAAGTGGTGTAGAGTGCATTGTGTAGAGTGTAGTGGTTGAGCGTACAGTGGAGTGGCATAGCATAGACTGCAGTGGCGTAGAGTGGAGTAGAGGGGCGTAGAGTGCAGTGGCATAGAGTAGAGTGGTGTAGAGTAGAGTGGCACAGAGTAGAGTGGCACAGAGTAGAGTGGGATAGGGTAGAGTGCCACAGGGTAGAGTGCCACAGGGTAGAGTGCCACAGGGTAGAGTGCCACAGGGTGCAGCGGCACAGAGTGCAGCGGCACAGAGTGCAGCGGCACAGAGTGCAGCGGCATAGAGTAGATTATTTCAGAGTAGAATAAACTGGTATAGAGTGGAGTGGTGCAGGGTAGAGTGGAGTGGGGCACAGTAGTGGCGTAGAGGGCAGCGGTGCAGAATGAAGTGGTACAGAGTGGAGTAGCCTAGACTGGACTGCTGTATAGTGCAGTGTCAGTGTGGTGTTGCACAGTAGATTACAGTGGCGGGAAGTGCATTTTTCATAGAGTACAGTAGAGTGGTGTGGAGTAGAATGCAGTGGCAAAGAGCAGGGCAGCACTGAGCTGAGTGGCAGAGAGTGCAGTGCTGCAGAGTAGAGCGTCGTAGAGTTCGGTGGTGTCAGTAGAATGCAGTGGCATAGAGTGGTGCAGAGTAAAGTGACAGAGTGCAATGGTGTAGTGTCGTATAGTATAGTGATGTACAGTGCAGTGGTGCAGAGTAGATTGGTATTGAGCGCAGTGGCATAGAGTTTATTGGTTTTGAGTAAAGTGATGTAGAGAGCATTGGTGTAGAGTGCAGTGGCGTAGAGAGCAGTGCTATAAAATTGAGTGGCATAGTCTGGAGTGGCAGAGTAGATTGGCGCACAGTGGAATAGAATGGCATAGACTGCAGTGGCATAGAGTCGATTGTTTCAGAGTACAGTGAAGTGGCGTAGAGTACAGTGATATAGAGTAGAGTGTCGTAGAGTGCAGTGGTGAAGAGTAGATTAGAGTGGATTAGCGTAGAGTACAGTGGCATAGAGTGGAGCAATGCAGAATAGAGTGGCGGAGAGTTCAGTGGTGGAGAGATCAGCGTTGCAGAACAGAGTGACGTACAGTGAAGTGGTGAAGAGTGGAGTGGTGCAAGATAGAGTGGAGTGGCATAAGAGTGGAGTGGCATAAGAGTGGAGTGGCATAAGAGTGGAGTGGCATAAGAGTGGAGTGGCATAAGAGTGGAGTGGCATAAGAGTGGAGTGGCATAAGAGTGGAGTGGCATAAGAGTGGAGTGGCATAAGAGTGGAGTGGCATAAGAGTGGAGTGGCATAAGAGTGGAGTGGCATAAGAGTGGAGTGGCATAAGAGTGGAGTGGCATAAGAGTGGAGTGGCATAAGAGTGGAGTGGCATAAGAGTGGAGTGGCGTGGAGTGGCATAGAGTGGAGTGATGCAGAGTGGTGTGGAGTGCATTAGCACAGAGTAGAGTAGTGCAGTTGGGTACAGTGCAGTAGAGAGCAGTGTTGTAGAATGCAGTTATGCAGAGTAGAGTGTCGTAGAATTCAGTGTGAGTGCAGTATCAGAGTGCAGAGTAGAATAGAGCGGCATAGAGTGCAGTGACCGAGCACAATGGTGTAGTGACGTAGAGTGCAGTGGCGTAGAGTGCCGTGGAGTGGTGTAGAGTGGACTGGTATAGAGGGTGTTTCGTAGAGTGGAGTAGAGTGGTGTACAGCTGAGTAGATTGTCAGAGTTGAGTGGTATAGAGTACAGTGAAGTGAAGTAGTGTGTCACAGAATAGAGTGGAGTAACGTGGCATGGAGTGGCATAGAGGGGGTTGAGCGGAGTAGTGTGGTAGAATGGAGTGCCAAAGAGTGGAGTAGAGTGTCAGTGGAGCAGAGTTTAAGGGAGTAGAGCATCATAGAGTGGAGTATCGCGGAGTGGTGTGTCAGAGTAGAGTGGAGTAGAGTAGAGAGGCCTAGAGTGAAGTGGCATAAAGTACAGTGGTGCAGATTAGATTGGTGTAGAGTGCAAAGCGTAGAGTCCAGGGGCATAGGGTGCTGCAGGGTAGAGTGCTGCAGAGAGCAGAGACGTAGAGTGCAGTGGTGCTGAGTAGAACAGAGTTGGGTAGAGTGCAGTGGCGTCGAGTACGGTGGCGTAAACTGCAGTGGTGCATAGTAGTTAGTGTAGGAGCATTGGCACAGGGTGCACTGGTTTTGAGTAAAGTAGTGTAGAGTGCATTGGTGTAGAGGGCAGAGGTTCATAGTGCAGTGGTATAGCGTACACAGCAGTGGCGTAGAGTGGAGTGCCATAGAGTGCAGTGCTGTAGAGTAGATTGTTTCAGAGTAGAGTGGAGTGGTGTAGGGTAGAGCGTAGTGGCAGAGTAGAGTGGAGTAGAGTGGCTATCCTTGACTGAAGTGGCGTGGGGTAGTGCAGAGTGGAGTAGAGTAGCGTAGAATGTAGTGAAAGAGTCCAGTGGCATAGAGTAGATTGTTTCAGCGTAGAATGAAGTGGCTTAGAATGATGGAGGGTAGAATGGAGTGGTATAGAGTAGTGGCGTAGAGTGCAGTGTTGCAAAGTGGAGTGATGTAGAGCGATGCAGAGTGGAGTGGCCTAGACTGGAGTGATGTTGAGTGCAGCAGTGCACATTAGATCAGTCTGGTGTGGAGTGCACCGCGTGGAGTAGAACGGCATAGGGTGGTGCGGAGTAGAGTGCAGTGGCATAGAGCTAAGTGGCACAGAGCAGAGTGGCAGAGAGTGCAGTGCTACAGAATTTCAGTGCTGCAGAGTAGAGCGTTGTGGTGTGCAGTGGTATAGTGTGCAGTGGTATAGAGTGCAGTGGTATAGAGTGGAGCAGAGTAAAGTGAGAGTGCAATGGTGTAGTATCGTATAGTATAGTGGCATTAAGTGCAGTGGTGCAGAGTACACTGGTATTGAGTGCAGTGGTATGGAGTATTGGTTTTGAGTAAAGTGCTGTAGACATCATTGGTGTAAAGTGCAGCAGCATAGAGTGCAGCACTATAAAATTAAGTGGCTTAGTGGAATAGCGTAGACTG
Source organism: Lissotriton helveticus (assembly GCF_964261635.1). NCBI lineage: Eukaryota > Metazoa > Chordata > Amphibia > Caudata > Salamandridae > Lissotriton > Lissotriton helveticus. The sequence goes on from NC_136067.1 coordinate 1,624,124,966, forward strand.
CAGTGGAATAGAGTAGATTGTTTCTGAGTAGAGTGAAGTGGTGTAGAGGGTAGTGGTTTAGAGTAGGGTCATAGAGTGCAGTGGTGCAGAGTAGATTAGAGTGGCTTAAAGTGGATGGGATAGAGTACAGTGGAGTGGAGTGATGCAGAGCAGAGTGGCGTACAGTTCAGAAGCGGAGACAGCAGTGTTGTAGAGTGACGTACAGCGAAAGGGCAGAGTAAAGTGCTGCAGAGTAGGGTGGTGTAGAGTGCATTGGCGTAGAGTGGTGCAGTCAGGTAGAGTGCAGTATAGTGGCATAGAGTGCAGTCATGTAGAGTGAATTAGAGTGAAGTGTTGTAGAGTGGTGTAGAGTAGTGTAGAGAGCAGTGACGTAGAGTAGAATAGAGTGGCACAGAGTGCAGTGGCGTTGAGTGTAGTGGCATAAAGTGCAGTGGTGCAAAGTAGTTGGCACAGGTACAGTGGCGTAGGGGGCATTGTTTTGAGTAGCGCAGAGTTCAGTGGCGTACAGTGGTGCACCGTAGAGTGCAGTGGTGTACACTGCAGTGGTGTAGAGTGGCGCAGAGTGCAGTAGCATAGAGTGCAGTGGCATACAGTAGATTAGAGTGCATTGGCATAGAGTGCAGATGAGTGGTGTAGAGTGCATTGGCGAAGAGTACAGAAGAGTAGCGCAAAGCAGTAGGGTGCAGAGAGCAGTGGCAGAGAGTGCAGTGCTGAAGAGTAGAGTGGCATAGACTGCATTGGTGTAGAATGCAGTGCCATACAATAATACAGAGTAAAGTGATGTAGAGTGCAATGGTGTAGAGTACATCGGCGTAGAGTGGCATAGAGTGCAGTGGCGGGGTGTGGTGTGGTGTGGCACAGAGTGCAATACAGTGGAGTAGACTGCAGTGGCAGAGTAGGTTGTTTTAGAGTAGACTGAGGGGGCGTAGAGTACAGTGGTATAGAGTAGAGCACTGGAGAGTGCAGTGTTGCAAATTAGATTAGAGTGGCTTAGAGTGGATTGGTGTAGAGTGGATTGGTGTAGAGTGGATTGGTGTAGAGTGGATTGGTGTAGAGTGCAGTGGAGTATAGTACAGTGGCGCACAGTTGAGCTGTGCGGAGTAGAGTGGCATAGAGTGCAGTGGTGCAGAGTAGAATAGAGTGGTGTGTAGTGACGCTGAGCAGAATGGCGTGGCGGAGAGTGCAGTGGTGTCTAGTATATTGGTTTAGTGATTTGCTGCAGAGCAGATTGGCGTAGAGTGCATTAGTATAAAGCACAGTGGCATAGAGTACAGTGTTGCAGAGTAGGGTGGCACAGAGTGGACTGGTGCAGAGTAGTGTAGAGAGCAGTGGCGAAGAGGGGAGTAGTACATAGAGTAGCGTTGGGTAAGGTGCATTGGCATAGATTAGAGTGGTGCTGTGTACGAGTGGTGTGGTGCAGGGAAGAATGCATTGACAGTGTGGAGTGGTGTAATGTGGAGTAGTGCAGAGTTGAGTGCAGTGGCGTGGTGTAGAGTGCAGTAGGGTAATGTGGAGTATGCATGGTATGTTAGTTTACTGCCATTACAGGCAACACTTGAATTGAAATGACCATTACATTTGCACTCACATAGTTTTACTGAAACAAATATAAAGCACACAAACGATAATGTGTAGAAATGTCACCACCAAATGGATTGATTTCATTTCCATTTTATTGTGTGCTATAAAAAAAATAACATCTGTACAGCCTTCCTAAAGCAGACCCCGCTGGCCATCATAATTGTCACATAAATCCTCCCACTTTGAAGTCAGAGAACAAACAAACACCAAGCTCCCTGGAGGATACATCCTGGCATTTGACCTCTGTCTTTGAATGCACAGCAAATGAGACCAGACAAAACCAAGATTTAAAGGCCTGTTTACAGAAAGTGAGTTTGTGGAAGAATAACAAGGTTTGGGCAACAGTAGGAACGAACTCGAGCTGGACAGCCTAAACCAAATAATTCCAACAAATAGAAAGCAAAAAAAATTGAGTTACAAACCAGAAGAGCCAAATGGTAAGTAATGGGCGGAATGCAGTTCTAGGTTAACTTTCTTAAGGTCCCCAAGATGACTTAAGCAAACCAGATAGCGCAGCTGTCTAATAGGCTGCGACCCAAAAAACGCCATGTACTGAGAAACAATGGCCTATGTGAACCATAGAAATCCTTGTGGCTGTAAGCTGGTGTACTCTGGGGCCAGTTTTGTTTCAGGAGGCAATGACAAGGTTAAATCAAAACTTTTCTCTCCCCCTCTGCTTAGCCTTCTATCGGCCTGCTGTATATTTTGGGTGCCTACCTGTTTGGTTCCTTGCCGCTTGGTTCTTTCTGCCGCTGGCAGCGCCGGGACGCCTCTTTGCTGAGGCAGCTGTGCGCTATATAAACTCAGATAACATAACATAACAAATACCTGATTTGTCAGCACTACCCTTACAGGTAGAAAGCACATGCATAATTCGACTCAAAAGAGGCCCTAATGATTCATTTTTCATCCTTCAATTTCCACATCTACCTCTATTGCTATCCATTGCAGGTAATAATGGGCCACAAGCAACTGTCACCCCTGTTTCAATGAGCTCCACACTCACCAATCCACATTTCAAAATGAAGACTACCCGTTCCGTTTGGAATATTGCCCAGGGCAAACACCCTAGCTGACTGCATGTTAGGGCACACCTGACCTGCTACTAGGAAGGAAAAAGAAGAGGCGCAGGAGAGAGGAACCTATTGGGAGGGTTGCGTGTGCCACCCTGCCCCAATTTACCAGTTTCCAGGAAGTCATTGATTAGACCTTCCAGGATTTGGTCCTTAAGCTGGCAATACAGGTATACCCAGACAGCTCCAGAAAAGCCCTTTGTATGAATTTGGTATTTCCAAAGCATCATGAGGCTGTTATCTGTGAGAAGAGCACCAAGTGGCTTCTGTGGATGATGAAGATAGCAGGTGACAGTATGGAATGCTTCGGGACTCCACAGGTGACGGGGAGTTTATGGGACCTAGAGGTGACCATGTAACAAACTGGTGTCAGTTGAAAAGGTACGAGGCGAAGCAATGAAGGACACAGTCAATGAATCCTACTCGAGACTCCTGGGTGCTTATGAGGGTGGGTTGATCAACAGTGTCAAAGACAACTGAGAGGCACAACAATATTCTGAGGCTGGGGTCATCTTCACCTGTGGTCAGGGGGGCATGGTCTACAATGTGCAAGGTAGCAGACTCCGTGCTTCAGCGTGATCGAATACCACTCTAGTAGATGGTTAGTATTAATGTGATCTTGGATTTGAATATAGACTGCTTTTTCAAAGATCTTGCTGATGAATGGAGGGTGAATAATAGGTCGCTAGTTGGCAAGGTCATCAGGGTCTTCAGTGTTTCTGGCAAGATGCCTTGAGTGAGGGAGGCAAAGACTAATGTGAGTGGGGAGAGAGAGTATTCCCAGAGAGGTTTGATGAAGGAGAAAAGTAAGAATCTGCACAAGTGACGGAGGGAGCGAAGTAGGTCTGCAATAGACAGGGCTTTGAAGGATGACCTTTGTGGGATTCTACTGGAAGTTGTGGGCTTACGAGATGAAGCAGTTCTAGTGCTACTGATATGGTGTTAGAGCTTCAGTACATTTGCAACAAAGAAGAATTTGATGGCATTGCACATTTCCATAAAGTGAGGAATAGGCAGTCCAGAAGGGGGTTAGGCAATTTTCAATAGTCTTACTGGTTGAAATGTTAGTTAAAAAAGTGCATGCCAGCCCTGAATTAAGCACTGGTTAACTTTTTGAATGTCTGATAACGGATGTCTTCATCACCCAACATCTTGGTCTTGAGAGGGTGCTGCTTTGTCCTACCTGCAAACCCTACAACAAGGGCTGTCCAGTTCCTACACAGTGGCATAAAAGTGTAGTGAAACAAGGAAAGACTAAGGCAAATAGTGTGCTACAAAGTAACGGATCAAATGGATGTAGATCACGTGCCAGGCCACTGCCTCACTCCTGGGCACAATTCACCACTGAACCTACAAATAAGCTACCATATGAACCACATCAGTGCAGCCTTCTGCTTCTCCTCAGATTGATGGTCATGTATGAAAACTCCCGCTGCCCAAAAATCTAGTTACTGGCCACCGTGCAGGCAGAGGTGGTCATGTCCAAGCTAGAGAAAATCCTGGCTTCACTTGACCCACCCTCTGAAGTAGACAAACAGGCCACCTCTCTAAGCGCACAATGTTACTAGATCAATTCCCAGTTGCTGCAAACCAATGTAGAAGCGGAATGTTTCATGCATGCCTTCAAGACAGTGCAATGCAGAACCCTAAAGCCACACCAGAATGGTGATTTTGCAGTCTACCAATTGTGATGGAAAATTGAAATACCCTAACACCACAACCCAAGTGGCTGCAGCCAGGGAGGAATATTGTGGGAGTCATGCTAACAGCTCCACCCTGGGTCCACATCTACATCAATCCTGGTTCACAAACAGTGGAACAGCAGGAGTAAAAGGTAAATAATTGGATGACCACCAAAAAGAGCAACCCCATAACAATGTTACAGGTGGGTATCTGCTTGTTAGCAAAAGTCTACATCCAGGATAGGAAATTTTAGAAGCCATTTGAGACCAATCCATTGACAATGACAGCAGTCAAGGGAACCCAGATTACAGCCACAAAGGCTATTCAAATGAATTGCAGTTTGCCATGTGTCTCTTCCCTGAGATGAATTTGATCAAGGTGACCTAACAACTGAGAATGACTAGCTATCATTGAGGCCACCAAGTCAAGGGACCAGTTTGTTGTACTTCATCTCCAACCATACAAAGGTATGAGTGAATATTTCAGCCAGGCCCAGAATTAGTCAGGTCTTCTGAGGATTCCACCAGCCATTATGTCTTGCACGGACATGAGGCACACGGTCAAGACTGATTTGCATACGGCTGGGTCCAAACTGGGGTGGCATGGTGAGCAAAAGAACGATGGATTTAAACCAGATCTATTGACTAGGGTTAAATGTTTGATTTAATCTACATTACGTCCATCATCTGTGTGTCTTTTGCAGACTACTGTGCCAGCAGCAAGCAAGATGAGAACTAAAGCGGACATGGGAGCCATGACACTCTGGGCACAACAGAAAGAGGTTGCTGAGCACGGATGGATATCTGATGGCTATAATTTGAGTGACTGCATGGGTGTACCTATCTGTGGTGCAGTGACACCAGGGCCCAGACAGGGGAGGGACTCCTCTGCACTGGCAGTACTGGCGAGGTTTCTTAAGAATAAGGGTTGCAGATAGAGCCTGTCAGGATTCACCCGTTCTCCCTTCCGCACAGGCAGGAGCGAGGGAGTAGGATTTATATACGTCTCTCACTGGCTATACTGAAACCTGACAGTGTACATATAGGGACATGTTCACACCACGCACGTTCAAAGACGGCTTGTCTGCTGGTGCAGCACACGAGCATGCACTCACGGTCATGATCTGCTTTGCAACTGGGAGACTGTCAGTTTGCAAGCTGCAGTAAACCAATTATTAAACTGCTCACCTAGCAAGTGTCACATAATCTGTACAATGGCCTCTCCAAGGCCAAGATAGAGGCAGAACCATACATCCTGTGCTGCTGCACTCAATCTTGAACAATCAGGAGCAGCAGCATGGGTGCATGGGTTATTGTCTCTGTATCCTGCTCTCCTTTCTTAATGTCCAGATAGACAGGCGCAGAGAGGGCATATGATGGACGGTGCAAATCATACGAGTATACCCTTTACCGAGAAAGATTCCCAAGGGAGATGAGACTACTTAGAGACACATAGTATGATGAAAGGTTAGATATGGACAGGCCACTGGAACAATGCGATTCTGCAGCCATGCAATTCTCCAGTATAATTAGGGACGTTGCATTTGCCACAGGATATATTACCTACACCAAGGCTAAATGATACAGCATCTCACACTTCATTGTGCCTATATAGTGGGTGCTCCAGATTAGACACAGCCCCAGTGATACCTGCTCCATGAAGCATCCCTTTACATAAATCCACTAATCATACACTTTTCTCCTACATCCCACTCTGTTTATTCTTTATATTTTTTTATATATCTTTATTAGCATTTTGTAAATATACATTTCCCTCATGTATGAGCAAATGGAGTTTCTTAACACTTTTCCTCAGGACACTTAAACTACAACATATGGCAACAATATAAATCAGGAATAAAATGTGCAAGTGTCTGCCATTACATGAACACAAGGGGCCAACTCAGCGGCCAAAAATTCTCGCCCACTTAACTCATTGAGGGCACCGGCCATGTGGGGGACACAAGCTGACGCAACCTAATGACCCACTAAGTGGCATGCCCCTTTCGGTCTGGGTTCGTTGCGATCCGATAGGATATAATGTATTGCCATCATATGGTCCAGTTTGCAACAGCATAACAGGTTTACAACTACATAAACAAACTGGGGGGAAAAAACTCAACTAGTGCAGGATAGGGGGACCTCGGTGCCTATGTGAGGGGCAATTCCTGCCCCCTACACACAACTGTTTGTTCACACCAACGTACAACGAGAGACCGAGGGAGAAAAATATAGCGGCGGGCTGCCCCGTTCTCATTTGTTTGTATTTGCCTAAACGATGTATTTTTAATGCCGCCCATCTGAATCACCTTGATGGATAAATCTATCGGTGTGGATTCTTTACAGCAGACAGTACCCTTGTTCACAATAACACCGCGTCTCCCCGATTTAAAACCCGCATTAGGAGTATTTCCGATGGTGATTTAGAAACCCTCTGACTGGTAGTTTCCGGTACTGCGGTCTTTTACAGCGGGGTCATTTCTCGTGATGTCCAAGGTTATTGCTATCTTTCAAGGGGAGGCGTCACGCAGGACAGGGGCAACATGGCAGGCCCGCCTCCTCGCGGGGCGGAGTTGAGGGAGGGGACACGCAAGGCATTCCCCGTCGCCCTTTCCATGCACTATTTTTAGTCGGTGACATTCAGAGATGGAGCCGGCCCAGTCTCCTCGTCGCGTGCCGCAGCGCTGCCAGGGGCTCAGGGCAATAATGGGGGCCAGGAGCCATCGCCTGATAACCAGGGAATGCGGCTGCTGGGGGCCGCTCAAGATAGCCCCAGGATAGTCTTGTCAGCCGCAGCCATTCGGGTGCAATTCTGCAGCGTGAATTATCCGAGCACAGGGGTTATCGAGTTCCCGTATAAGGAACCAGTGAAACAAGGCAGCACCAAAGTCGGACATATAGTTCAAAACACCAGGTGTTTACAATTAGATATGCATTGTGATGAATACAGAAGCAAAGGGTGGAGGCGCTCACCTGGTGCCCTCTTCGTGCAACCCACCAACGCACTCCTTGCCGCACTTATGCACGCCAGATGGCACCCTGCCCCTCAGGGAATCTGAGCCCTCCTTGGCCCTGCCCTCACTAACCATCCTCGTCACCCGCCTAGAACAACTCTTGCAAGGCAGTAAGACACGGCTTCGTTTTTCGGGGGAGCAGGATAGGTTTTCAGCTGTTCTGATTCACAGAACCCTGTGCGTCACGAGCTTTGAATGACACATGCTGTGATTTATAAAAGCATTTTTTTCAATGAGTGCAAAGCATTTCAACAGTCTGTTCAACGCAGTTACACTTGTGTGATACATCGAAGTTTGCAGCTTGCTTATGTTATGTGCAGGGCCACTGGAATTATGCAATTGTGCAGCCTCGGCAATTTTTGATTTTTCGCGTTTGCCACAAACCATCTGTCACATAATATACAGTTTTAACAAAAATATTTATTTCCAAATCAAACGGTTCAAAAGTTATTAAGAATAGCGCGGCACGGGTTGTCGCGCAGTGGAAGGCGATTTGCAAAGTTTGGTCAACTTTCTGTTGCTTATGGTTATTTTTAGGTGTTAAACAGGTACTAATGAGGTGCAACCAATGCTCATCCAGTGTTTCCAAGTTTAAAAAAAACGAAATAATGATCTATTACTATTACAAACTGTGACGCATTATAGCGCATAATTTGGCTTTTCTTGCCGCGTAATTAACTCAACCCTGCTACATAATCTGGCCCTCTCCTGCAGCATAATTTCCAGGGCGCCAGGTTGATTACACAAGCCAAGTGCTGCTTATGGATACCGCTGCGCTCTGGTCCGTTGTGCTTTTTGACGGGACTATTATACTTTCTACAATGGCGCTGCAGGGGTGCTTTTTGCGTGTAACATAGATTATTTCCTTCTATCATTTGAACTTCCACTTCTTTCGATTAGCCAGTTTCCTTCCTTTTTGGGAATGTCATGCTATAAAACAACTGTAGGTAGTTGATACCTTTAATTACAACTTGTATTGTATTTTGAGAATTAAGGTTCCCGATATATGCTTTACTTTGCTTCTAGACTTTGAGTGTTGGTTTCCTGAGGGGCACCACATATAGGTACTGATCACGAGACGATATACCGACCGATTTTGTCTAACCGTAGTAAGTACTTTTTAAGATAACTGACTAGTTTATACTATCCAAGGTCAGTATGACTTTACATTACAGTGTTAGTTTTGCATATACATTACTTCAGGAATGTGGAGTGGCCCGGGTTTACAACAGTGGATACACATTTGAAACTCTAGGATTCTTACAGATGGTTCTATTGTGACAAGGCTTTGGCAAAGTCTACATCACATCAATTGTGTTTCTACTTACCTGATGGGTGTTTCTCATGTACGGGTGCACATAGTAGTTTAACCGTTCTACATGGGTGATACTTATAGGTTGGTGTACGGACACATCTCTGCTAATACTCACGCAATTACGTATTTGTAAGGTTGACACTTTGGAGACACCTAATTTCTTTTTGGCAAAGACTGAGCTTTTTCTCATAACCATTCTTCTTCCTTTCTTTTTCATCTTCCTCCTCACTTTTGTTTCTCTTTTTTCCGTTTCCTAATCTGTTTCTGCACTCATTATTCCTCTTATTACTCTCGAAGCCTCTGTACAACATATCTGACATTCAGCTAAATTTGTTTTTGCTATAGGAGAAGTATGTGAAGCATCAACACCTCGAGCGACGCCTTCTCCACCGCCTAACACCTGCACTTCCAGACCAGCCTCAACTCCACACTCCGCGGCACCCTCACCTACAGACCCCCGGGCCCTACACCTCCACCATCACGCCTTCACCATCACCTCATCGCACCCCACGCCATCGCTTCCATGGACTACATACTCGGAGATCCGAACTTCCACATCGACAACCCTAGCAACCACAACTCCACCATCCTCCTTGACAACCTTGCCAACATCGGACTGAAACAACTCGTCACCACGTACACCCACAAGGCAGGACACCCCCTCAACACCATCTTTGCAGGGGGAAACAGAACCCACTTCAGCCACACCGCGCAACCCCCATGGACTGACCACCACTGCGTACGCTTCAACAAACCCAAGCCGCCCAAACCTGCCCTGCGCCCTGCGCTAAGAAACTGGAGCAGTGTCACGAGGAGCAGCTCAACTCCACCCTCAACCACAACCCCCCTAACCGCCACAACCAACGCCGACCTCGCAGCCAGGGGACTTCACAGTTGGATCTCCAGCTGCGCAGACAAGCTCACCCCGCTACGCAACTCCAACAGAGAGCACCACAGGAAAGCCACCTGGTTCACAGCCGACATCCAAGAAACCAGAAGCACCTGCAGACGCCTCGAGAAGAACTGGCGAAACAACAAAACGCCCGAAAACCACACCACCTACAAAGACGCCATGACAGAATACCACCACCACATTTAAACCACCAAAAGAACCTTCATCCACAACAAAATCCTTGCCAACACCAGCAACTCCAATGAGCTCTTCAGCGTCATCCAGGAATTCACCAAACCAGTCAGCGAAACCAGTACCTCTGCGACAAGCTTGGAACGTACTTCCACCTGAAAATCAAGAACCTTTCCAACAATTTCAACGACCAAACAAGTGACTCCGCAACCACCGCCCCCCTCCAGCAACACCAGCCAGCCCACCATCGCCTCCTGTACACCGGTTACGACCAAAGAGACCGCCTCAACCATGAAAGGCATCCACTCGGGGGGGCCCCCACGGACCTTTGCCCACTGCACATCTACCACAGAGCCTCCACTGCCATCGCACCAGAATTATGACACCATCAACTCCACCTTCATGACTGGCAACTTTCCAGACAACTGGAAATTCCCAGAAGTCAGACCCCTGCTTAAGGAACCCTCAGCAGATCCCACAGACCTCAAGAACTACCGGCCTATCTCTCTCCTACCCTTTGCGGCAAAAGTCACTGAGAAGCCCATCAACACACAGCTAACAAAGTTAATAGAAGACAACTCTATCCTCGACCACTCCCAATCCAGATTCCGCAGCAACCACAGCACTGAGACCGCCCTACTCGCCGCCACAGACGACATCTGCATCCTCCTCGACTAAGGCCACACCGCAGTCCTGATACTACTCGACCTGTTTGGCAGCGAGTGTGTTGTGGAAGACGGTGTCGAATGCTTCTGACTATACGACACTGGCGTACAAGGAACCGCCTGTCGTATCGCCTCTTGTGATACTAGATTTGGCTGGCGTGCTCATGTTATCACGCTTTCGCGGGGCCGAGTTCTATGTTCTCCCCGTTTACGTGATGAAAATGGTGTAGCCCACAAAGCGCAGGTCTATGTTAATAAAAGAGTGTGTGCGTGCATCTGGCGCCGGAGCAGAGACACACGAGCACCAGTCAACCTCACACTCCGTGTGCCGGTGTCTCATTGTGGCCTAAGCCACACGGCCAGCGCGCACCACACCACGCTGCCAGCATTACGGTTTCTCCTGCTCCCGAAGTGGTCATACCTCTGATCGGTGTACCGTGCAGCACACACACCAACATAACATTGGCAACGAGGGTGTTAGTCATTGGGGCATATAGCGGCGGCCGCACACTGGTTTTGGAGAGTGCACAGTGCTCGTACTGCAGAGGAGCCTAGCCCACGTGCTTCCTGTGGAGGCAAAAGAACGCGTTTGACCGGCACCAGAGGGAAACAGTTTGAGGGAGGACTGGTGAAGTCCCCAGCTGAGGCAGTGACTGGCCAGTGGGGTAGCAGACATACCGACACGCTGCCAACTGTGAGTAGCCATCCAGCTGTGCAAACAACATTGCTGTTGACTGTGGGGGAATCGGCTCCACCGAGGGAGGTCCAGTGGTATTTGCGAGACGATGGTCATGGTACACACACCGGCCATGGAGCCTTTTGTAGTGGAGGGGGGAATCATCTGCCCAAGCCCTGAGGTGGAGAGAATGGGTGGAGGGCGTGCTCCTATTCTTCGAGACCACCGAAGTGGAGGATGAGCAGAAAAGGGCTATGGTGTTGAATCTTGGAGGGAAGGATGTATACAAGATGGCCAAGACGGTGGTGGAGGCAGCACCCAAGACTCATCTCACACTTATTGCTGTGCTCAAAGCACATTTTGAGCCCATGGCAAGTAGCGACTACGAGCAGTTTGTGTTTTGGCAAGCCAGGCAACTGCCGGACGAGTCGCTAGATACTTTTCATGCGAGGCTAAAAGAGTTGGTCAGCACCTGTGGGTTTCAGGATGAGACAGAGGAGATCCGTGGCCAGGTGATTCAGGTATGCGCGTCTGCAAAGCTGAGAGAGCGCATTCCGGAGGAGTCGGGAAAGTCACTGGCGGAGATACTCACCTTGGGGCAAACCAAAGAACTATCAAAAGTAAGAGCGGCTCACATGGAGGCCGTGCTACAAGCTCCCATTAAGACAGAACCGATAACCGCAGTAACTCCAAGCACCACGACAGGGCAGACAAGAATACAACGGGGCACGAGAACAAGCTCTTGTGGATACTGCAGGGGACCCTCACATCGCCCGTCCGAGTGTCCAGCGAGGGGTAAAAAGTTCATGGCCTGTGGAAAGATGAACCATTTTATGAAGGTGTGTCGACCTAACAGAGGGCGACCGGCGAAGTCACAAGTGAACATGATCCCATAGTCGCAGGGTCGAGGCAGTGATATGGATGATGACCAAGAAGAACACACAGAGACTGCGTTCCAGCTGGCCAAAGATGCTCTGTCAAGCAACACCACACTCCGGTACTTTGATCCACAGCAGCAGACACAAGTTGCGGTTGGTGCGGGACCCAAAGTATTGGGGGCTGTTCTTTTCCAAAGGTCCACGGATGAAGAGGAGTGGGCCCCGGTGGCATTCGCGAGTAGATCCCCGACAGAGACTGACCAAAGGTACTCCCCAATAGAAAAAGAAGCAATAGCAGTACATTGGGGGTGCTCGTATTTCCTTTTGTACGTCTATGGAAGACCGTTCCTGGTAACCATCGACCATAAGCCTTTAGTTCCTCTGTTTGCAGGCACAGCATCCAAACCACCTCCTCGCATCAAGAAATGGATGCTACAGCTTCAGGAGTATAATTGCAAAATTGAGCATCACCCTGGAACTAACAATCCGTCCGATTACTTATCTCATCATCCCAGAGAAGCTACCCGTCAGGAAATAGAAGAAGCAGATGAGACCGAAGAGTACCTTTGATAGGTCGTGGACCGGTCACGTCCACTGCCCATCTTCCTGGCTGAGCTGTGCCAAGCGACTAGACAGGATGAATGTCTGCAACGGGCACTAGAAGCAGTGCAAACCAACAGATGGCATTCCTTGCATAGCCATGGCTCAATTCTCACGTTGGTGGCCAAGAAAATAATCAAGAGCCTCTACCAATCTAGGAATGAGCGAAGTACTGACCCCAATGGGTGTTTGCTCCACAGCCACCGGCTGGTGATCCAGTCAACCTTGGTAGATCAAGTGGTTAGTCTAGCTCACGCCGGAAACCAAGGAATGGTGAAGACAAAAAGGGCGGCTCAGAAAAAAGGTCTGGTTCCCTCTGATGGATGAGACGGTGGAGGAGATGGTAAGGTAATGTCCATGGTGCCAAGCAACAGGCGATCCGAAACCACCAGCACCGACAGAAAAACGTCCGGAAGGTCCGTGGCCAAGCGAAAGTATGGATTTCGGGAGTCTACCGGAAGGAAGACATTCCATGGTGGTGATAGACGACGACTCAAAGTACCCAGAGGTCGAGGTCCTGTCTTCCCTGAACGCTGGAGAGGTGATTCCGAAGCTGGAAGAAGTAATGGCCACACAAGGTCTAATTAAAGAAATCAAAATGGACAATGGTCTGCCGTTTCAAGGACAGGAATTCGCATCAAAACTCATGTCTCTCTTGGAATTGCGCTCAGGAAAATAGCCCCAAAGTGGCCTCAAGCCAATGGTGAGACGGAACGATTTATGAGAACATTGAACAAAGTAATCCGTATAGCAGTGGCCAATGGGGACTCGGTAGAACAGTCCATATATTCCTTTCTGCAAGATTATCGGCAAACACCCCATTCCACCACTGGCTGTGCTCCCGGACACCTATCCATGGGACAAGTTGTGAGTGACTCTATTCCACATCATCCGCGATGGGTCCCCACTGAAGTAAATGAGCAGGCGGTACAAGCGCAAAGAAAGAAGTCCAATGATCAAGCCAGTGCCCAGCGCAGAGCGAAGCATTCTCAACTCCAAGAAGGGGATCTAGTACTGGTGCTAGACAGACATCTGTGCAGCAAATTCCGACTACCATTTGAGAGAAATCCTTGGCAAGTTGCCAAAATTCGTGGCACACAAGTCACTGCGAGAAGAGGTCTGGAAGTGCTCATGAGGAATGTGTCAGCCTTCAAGAAATACTTTGAAGGGCATCACCAGGTACGGGATTCTGCAACGGACTGTTCCCAAGAACAAGTGTGGGAAGATTGGTCAGAGGGTGGTTCGGAGTTACTGGGAGCGGAAGGTAGAGAGGCATCCCCTCGTCGTATTGAGATCATTCCCGAGACCTCCGGGGTTCCTGTGGTTCCAGAATGTCCGAGTCAAGGGCGAGCAACGTGCTCTCAATACACATCGAGATCCAATCCTGAACCGTCAAGTAGACTGAAGGCTTGTCATTGCTGAAGAGTTGCCGTTAAGCGATTTGGGTACAATCCCGGACTGGTCTGAATGTTATAACTGTTGATGATATTTGTCTGAACTTTAAATTTGGGAGGAATGTCGTATCACCTCTCGCTGTACTAGTTTTGGGGGGCGTGCTCATGTTATCACGCTTACACGTGATGTAAATGGTTTAGCCCGCGTAGCGCGGGTCTATGTTAATAAAAGAGTGCGCCTTGTGTCTGGCTTCAGAGCCGAGACACACGAGCACCAGTCAACCTCACGCTCCGTGTGCCGGTGTCTCATTGCAGCCTAAGCCACGCAGCCAGCGCGCACCGCACCACGCTGCAAGCATTACGGTTTCTCTTGCTCACAAAGTGGTCCTATCTCTGATCGGTGTATGGTGCAACACACACCGACATAACGCCGCCCTCGACTGGATTCGCTCGTTCCTCACCAGCAGAAGCCATAGAATCAGACTACCACCCTTCCTCTCCGAACCCACAGAAATCAACTGAGGAGTACCCCAGGGATCATCACTCAGCCCAACCCCCTCGCCGCCATCGTCAGACAGCACAGCCTCGGCATAGTATCCTACGCCGACGACACCCAGCTCATCCTCTCCCTCACCAAGGATCCCACCACCACCAGACTCAACTTCCAGGTAGGAATGCATGACGTCGCATCCTGGATGAGCAACAGCTGCCTGAAGCTCAAATTGGAGAAGACAGAAGTCCTCATACTCGGAACCACCCCGTCAGCATGGAACGACACCTGGTGGCCCACCGCATTCGGTAGCCCTCTGATACCCACGGACCACGCCAGAAACCTTGGCATCATACTCGAATCCTCCCTATCCATGAACAAGCAGGTCAACGCCGTCACGTCCAGCTGCTTCCACACCCTCCGCATCCTCTAAAAGTCCTTCAAATGGATCCCCCCCACATCCCCCAAGTCTAGGAAGACAGTCACCCACTCACTCATAACCAGCAGATTGGACTACGGAAACACCCTCTATGCCGGCATCAACAAGTCTCTACTCCACAAGCTCCAGATGATACAGAACACCGCAGCCAGAATAATCCTCGGCATCCCCCAACATGAGCACATCAGTCAACACCTACAGAACCTCCACTAGCTTCCCGTTGAGAAGAGTCACTTTCAAGATACTCACCAACACCTACAAATGCCTCTACAACACAGGACCCCAATACCTAAACAAGAGAATACCCTTCCACATACCCAAAAGAAACCTCCGCTCAACAAACCAAACCCTCGACGAAGCCCTATGCATCCGCAGAGCCAGAATAGGGGGAAGAGCCTTCTTCTACATCGCAGCCAAGACCTGGAACGAGCTCCCTATCAACATCAGACGTGCCCCCTCCCTGAACACCTTCAGGAAGGCTCTCAAGACTTGGCTCTTAGACTGAACGGAACTGCTATCCCCCCCGCACCCAGCGCCTCGAGACCCTCACGGGTGAGTAATGCGCTTAAAATTCTCTGATTGATTGAACAACATGTATGTAAGATTGACGAAACACGTGTTGGCTGAGTTCTTTCTGGAGGGTTTGTTTTTTCCAAAATAAACCAACTTCAAATAAACAGAGGACTGTTTTTTGGGGGGGAACGGATTCATATCTGGATTTATCCATGTAATTTGGGCGACAGAGCAAAAATTGGTTTTCAGCAACTGAATTGGACGATTTGGGACTTTGGAATATATTGAGGCGTGAATAATTAAAACTTACAAGAATGATAGAATATATTTTGTCTTGTGAACCATTATCCTCTACTGTGTTCGTTGTTGTGACTCTCTTGAAGGGTGCTTATTTAGTTCCTTTACGCTTTATTTGTTAATGTGTAGGTGGAACCTTAGGTAGTAGGTTGCCGGACCTGTAGTAGCACCTCTGGTTTTTTTTGTTTACAAAGGGCATATTTGTGTTATGAGTTCCACGTTTTAAGAATATCTCAAGTTACTGTAGTATTTACGAGGTGCGATAAATCCCCCCTTTTGGGCCACTACTACCCCGTTCTTTTTATGTACATAATATCAGTGGCCCTGCCCTGCTTATGTGCGACATACAAACTACATACTTTGAGTGATTGTATTGAGAGTTAGGCAATTAGGTACATCTTTAATGTGGTTCATCTTAAAGTCTATTACCCTCTTGCAATGCAATGGTCTAAAAAGGAACACAATCTATTTGTAAATCTAATGCTTCTCTGATGCCTACAAACAGAGTGAACTCTAGAGCTTGCAATTGCTATCTCTGGTATCTGGGAACACTGCCTTATCAATGCCTAGGAGTTCAGTCGTATGTTATTCCTGGAAGTACTGACATCTTTCTAGAGCCAGAATTAGTGTCTCTTAGGAAGCCGTGCTGGAATCAGAAACAATTTACCTCGAAACACATAAATTGGGGTTACGGTGTGGCAGAGGAAAGGGAATGGAATCACAAGGAGCAGAGATTGAAAAACAGAGCCAGACAGTCATCTTCATTTATAAAAAAAAATAGAAAAAAACAGCTGCAGATAAATGGGCAACAAGGGCAAAGGTCACAGTGAATCCGTTCCAGGTCACTTAAATAGTCACAAAGAGACTGTATTTTAAGACAACTGCTGCAGATATCAGTGCGCCCAGTAATTTTGAGGGGATTAGAACAATAGCAGGAAGATATTTCTGGAGGTTAATGTAGTCCTGTGTTTTGAACACTCACAGTTTTGAATCATAAAGTATCATAGAGGGTTAATGTGCCTGCAGCAAACCACATTGTGTAACATGCAGATTACAAACTTGTATTACACGTATCTAGTTAGGCAAGTGTGCTACTGCTTTTGACACAGGTTGTTTAATTACTTCAGTTTATAAATTGCAATCCCTTATGGAGAGTTGAAAGTTTAAAACGGGGATGACCCCCATTAAGTTCTATGGAGGCATTTGGTTTGTTAGGAGGGCAAAAAACAGCAAAAAGACATGACCATCCACCAAATATGGTGACTTCGCATATATGCTATGCTCAAGGTCACTGGAATTATGCAATTGTGTGGTCAGCGTTTGTCAGATAATTATGGATTTGCCGCATTTGCCAATAACCAAAACAATTGTTTCTACCTCAAATAGTTCAAAAGTTAATAAAAAAGCTGTGACACATGTTGCAGCAGAGTGGAAGGTAAATGTTGACTGGTCACCGTTCTGTTACTTATTGCTATATTTGGATGTTAAACCGGTACTAATGAGGTGCAAGCAATGTCCGAACAGTGTTAAGTGGAAATATGAGAAAGTAATGAAGTAATACTATCACACAATGTACAGCGTTACACCGCATAATTTGCTTTTTCTTTCCAAATAATGTAGTCAACCAGGCCACATACTTAAGCCCTCCCCTGCCATATAATTCCAGTTGCATTTGCTATGTTATATTTCCAGCATGTGGTCAACGGTTATTTCCATTAGCAAAACGATTAGTGATAGAAAAAGTGGCCACAGGTGTAGCATGTTGAATTACTTCGAGGTCATGCAATTATAGGATGCTGTCGAAATGATTGGATGGTGTCAGCGATGTCATCAATTACTTGGAATCAAAATCGTATCAAAAAGCGGTATTTCTCCACCGTGGGTGCCCTGGGAAGTGGAAGCAAATATGGGGTGCATGGAATAAGTTCAGGGGTGATATATGCGAACCCCCGCGGTTGGACGAGGATGAGGTTACCTCAGATTGAGAGTTGTATTTATGTACAGGTATGCTGTTTCATGGCTGCATCTCACCTATTGGAATTCCTACTGTTTGATGGTGCTATATTGGATGGACCTGACTGTAAAGTGATGTATTTACTCTATATGCTCTATGATGATCAACTGTATGTCTAACCGCCTACCATGTTCAATTCAATAAAAAAATGTTTAAAAAAATAAAAAATCGTATCAAAAGCTTTATTTTGGTTACCAAAGTAACCAATAAAGCACAACACAAAATTATTGCAAATATTAACACATCAGTACATGCTTACACGATACATAACACAAGAATAAATAAAAACATCATAAGCATAAAAAGGTAATGCTTTAGGGGGAAAGGGGGGATGGTGGACAATGGCATGGGTGGGGGAGGGAGAACGGGCCTGTGACGGGCAGGGTCTCGACCAAAGGGAAGGGGGAGGACAGGGGGGGGGGGTAAAAAAGAAAATGATAATCACATATTGCTCCCTCCTCAGTCTGTAAAGAGCCAGGGCTGGACGTAGTCGAACTAATCATAGCAGCAGAGTAAGGCATATTAATGGGAGGGGTGGGGAATACCCAGATCGCAGTAGAACAGAAGGAGATAGCCTGTACAAATGACTGAAAATCAGACACTGCGGGTAGCCTCATGTAACAAAAAAACAGGGCTAATAATTAAACCAAGCTGAAAGCCACACTTCAGTGGATAATGACAAGCCAGCCGCAAGTTATTCTGAGACAGGAGACCCATCTTAAAAAAAACTTTCGCCTCCACCCAAATTGCCCAATTTCATATCCCAGGCCATCCTGGCCTCGGCTGATGCAACCGTTAGGGGAGTAGCAATTTTACTTACCTGCTACTATCAGGGGGAAGTTCTCCAGTCTATGAGCGACCCACTAGCTAGATGGCTTAAGATCGGGGAAGCGTGTGTTCCATCGGGAAACAGCATTTTCAACACAACCGTTACAACGCATGCAATCACATTGCATGCCGTTGCAATGCAAAAGGTGTGCAGCATCGGGTAGAAGGTGTTGGATTTAATTCCAACACCTTCCCTCCTGTTGCACACACTGGAGTTGGAATAGAAAATTAATCTATTCAGCGCTCCCCCGACAGAAAGTCAGGTTAAAGTTTTGCGTTGCAACGGCATGCGATGTAATGGCATGCATTGTAATGTCACATATTCATTCCATCTAGTCAGTTATTATGGCCCTATAGAGGACGAGACGTCAGCAATGGAAAAAGTGGGCAATATATGAATTCCGTTGCATGGGCTTTTAATTGTAGGAGGAGCTTTAAACTTTTTTCAGAACCTAGGACTAGACTCCTCTCGCAGAAATAAGGCACAAAAAAAGCCACAAACTTATAGACAATTGGGGAAAGTGACTAGAGATTTTGCACTAGTCGACGCCTGGAGAGTCCAGCATCCAGCTTTAAGCAAATTCATTTGCTTCTCGAAAAGACGTAATACAGCGTCTAGAATCGATTTCTTTTTAGTTTCCCATCAATGTGAAAAGGGAAAGTCCTGGATTATTCCCAATCCTTTTTTAGACCATTCGGTCTGGTGACAGAGATAAAATTAAAGGCTAGTCTAGGAGAGCAACCGAGGTGGATGCTGGATAAAACCCTGTTGACCACCCCGCTCCCTGCCGCTGCTCCCCCGCGGCCCCACCCCCGCTCCCTCCAGCATTACCGTTCCGCTCCCCTCCCCACTCGCCACCCCGCTCCCGCCTCCCAGCTGCTCCTCCCTCCCGCTGGAAACATAGGGTTGTGTCCACGAGGCGGGGAGCTGTGACCTGACCTGACCAGAGCCGGTCGCTCCACCCGCCGCGTGGCCCATCCTTGGTGTGCCCGGTCTCCACTTCCGCCGTCGCTGCCAGTTGTGCCTCTGCTGTGCCCCTGATCTCGCCTTAAACCGTATTGTATCTGCCATGTTGTGCCCCTGATCTCGTTTTGCCCGTTTTTGCATGTTGTGCCAGTAATTTGTATTTTGTTGTGTTCTCGCCAACTGTTGTGCCCCTCCACCCCGCTGCTCCCCAGCGGCCCCACCCCCGCTCCCTCCAGCATCACCGTTCCGCTCCCCTCCCCTCCCCACTCGCCACCCCGCTCCCGCCCCCCAGCTGCTCCTCCCTCCCACTGGAAACATAGGGTTGTGTCCACGAGGCGGGGAGCTGTGACCTGACCTGACCAGAGCCGGTCGCTCCACCCGCCGCGTGGCCCATCCTTGGTGTGCCCGGTCTCCACTTCCGCCGTCGCTGCCAGTTGTGCCTCTGCTGTGCCCCTGATCTCGCCTTAAACCGTATTGTATCTGCCCTGTTGTGCCCCTGATCTCGTTTTGCCCGTTTTTGCATGTTGTGCCAGTAATTTGTATTTTGTTGTGTTCTCGCCAACTGTTGTGCCCCTCCACCCCGCTCCCTGCCGCTGCTCCCCAGCGGCCCCACCCCCGCTCCCTCCAGCATCACCGTTCCGCTCCCCTCCCCTCCCCACTCGCCACCCCGCTCCCGCCTCCCAGCTGCTCCTCCCTCGCTCCGCTTCCCCCACTCTCCATTTATGGCAGAGTCCGCGCGTACGCGCAGCGGGTGCGCCAATGGTGCGCCGAATGCGCGCCAAAGGCACGCCCGTCTACGCCCGTCCGCGCCAGGCCCGCGCCCAGCGCCTGGACCCCTGGCCCCCACCATCGCCAGACCTCACGACGGACCTACAACGCCGCCACCCTCAACGCACTCAACACCGGCCGATCACCAGCTTGCTACCGTGCTACCCCGAAACGCACCCACGGACCCTTCACCTGCCAAGCCTGCAAATTTACCTGCCTCCAGACCTGCACCTCACCCACCAAGCCGAACACCAACAGCAACCACCTCAAATGCATCCTGCTCAACACCCGCTCCGTCCACAGACACGCCGTCGAACTCTGGAACCTGCTCGACACAACATCACCAGACGTCGCCTTCCTCACGGAAACCTGGATGAACGCCTCCTCTGCTCCCGACATCGCCATCGCCATCCCGGAGGGATACAAGATCAACCAGACTGGAGGAGGCATCGCCATCGTACACAAGAAAACCATCCGCATCACAACCAGCTCCGACGACACCTTCACCGCCGCCGAACATCTCCACTTCCAGATACACACCGACCCCAAGACCACACTCACAGGCACCCTCATCTACAGACCCCCGGGACCACGCACACGATTCAGCGAAGACATCACAGACTTCATCAGCCCGCATGCCCTCTCCTCCGCTGACTACATCCTCCTAGGGGACCTCAACTTCCACCTGGAGAACAAGGACAGCAACACCACCACCCTGCTGGACAACCTTGCAAACCTCGGCCTCAAACAACTGGTGAACACCCCCACCCACTACGCCGGACACACGCTCGACCCAGTCTTCCAGCAAGCACATCTCCTTCAGCCACTGCACCGGACTTCACTGGACTGACCACAGCTGTGTCCACTTCAGCTTCAAAAGAACCGCGACCCACCACCGCCCACAACAGATCCCTCGCAGGAACTGGAACAAGATCACTGCCGACCAGCTCACCACCTCCCTCAGCCAGAACCCGCCCGCCAGTACCACGGACCCCAGCGAAGCAGCCTTCAACCTCACACAATGGATCACCAACTGCGCAAACGATCTCGCACCACTGAAGACCCCCCCCCCAGCAGACACGGCAGCAAGAAAGCCCCCTGGTTCACCGACGAACTCAAGAACTCCAAGAAGAACTGCCGCATCCTCGAGAAAGCCTGGCGCAACGACCAGACCACAGACAACTGGACCGCCCTCAAGCACGCCACCCGCAAACACCACCAGCTGATCCACACCACCAAGAAGACAGCATTCAAAGAACGACTCGACAACAACGCCCACAACAGCAAGGAACTCTTCAGCATCGTCAAAGAGCTCTCCAACCCCAGCGCCGGAAACAACAACATCACTCCCTCGCAAGACCTCTGCGACTCACTCGCCTCATTCTTCCACCGCAAGATCGCCGAAATACACAACAGCTTCGGCGCTCCAACCACGTACCCCACCACCATACCATCACCCCTCACAACCACCCTCAGCGCCTGGACCCCGGTCAGCACCGAAGACACCACCTGCACGATGAACAGCATCCACTCCGGATCGCCAACCGACCCCTGCCCCCACCACGTCTTCAACAAGGCAGACTCCATCATCGCACCCCAACTCAGAGACATCATCAACGCCTCCTTCAAAACCGCCACCTTCCCGGAAAGCATGCCGAGCTCAGTGCCCTCCTGAAGAAACCGACAGCGGACCCCACCGACCTCAAGAACTTCCGCCACATCTCGCTCCTCCCCTTTCCTGCCAAAGTCATCGAGAAGACCGTCAACAGACAGCTTGCCACCTTCCTCGAGACGAACGGATCCCTCGACCACTCGCAGTCTGGCTTCCGAGCCAACCACAGCACCGAGACCGCCCTCATCGCAGCCACTGACTACATCAGATCCCTGCTCGACAGCAGAGAAACAGCGGCCCTCATCCTCCTGGACCTCTCCGCGGCATTCGACACCGTCTGCCACCGCACCCTAGTGCAGCGCCTCAGCAACACAGGTATCCATGAGAAGGCTCTGGAGTGGATCATCTCGTTCCTCGCCGGAAGAACCCAGAGAGTCCGCCTCCCCCGTTCAGATCCGAGGCCATCGAAGTCATCTGCGGCGTACCACAAGGATCCTCCCTCAGTCCCACCCTCTTCAACGTATACATGAGCCCCCTCGCAGCCATCGCACGCCAACACAACCTCAACATCATCTCCTACGCCGACGACACCCAGCTCATCCTCTCCCTCACCAACGACCCAGCCTCCGCCAGAACCAGCCTACACGAAGGGATGAAAGACGTCGCCGAGTGGATGAAGAACAGCCGCCTGAAACTGAACTCAGATAAGACGGAAGTCCTCATCCTGGGACCATCTCCCTCCGCCTGGGACGACTCCTGGTGGCCCCCTGCACTGGGTTCCACTCCCAAGCCAACGGACCACACACATAACCTGGGCTTCATCCTGGACTCCTCCCTCTCGATGACCAGGCAAGTTAACACCGTATCGTCATCATGCTTCAACACCCTGCGCATGCTCCGAAAGATCTTCCGATGGATCCCCACTGAAACCAGGAAGACGGTCACCCAGGCACTCGTCACCAGCCGGCTGGACTACGGGAACACCCTCTACGCCGGCACCACAGCCAAACTGCAAAAAAGACTCCAACGCATCCAGAACGCCTCCGCCCGACTCATTCTGGACATCCCCCGACACAGCCACATCTCCGGCCACCTGAGAGACCTGCACTGGCTCCCCATCAGCAAGAGGATCACGTTCAGGCTCCTCACCCACAAGGCCCTCCACGACCTGGGCCCCAAGTACCTCAACGACCGCCTGACCTTCTACACGCCCACCCGCCAGCTACGGTCGACCAACCACGCCCTCGCCGCCGTTCCACACATCCGCCGAGCCACCGCCGGTGGAAGATCCTTCTCCTACCTGGCAGCCAAGACATGGAACTCCCTCCCCATCCACCTCCGGCTAACCCAGGACCATCTCTCCTTCAGGAAGCAACTCAAGACCTGGCTCTTCGAGCAGTGACGCAACACCCCCCCTCCCCCAGCACCTTGAGACCCTTTCGGGTGAGTAGTGCGCTATACAAATGCCATGATTGATTGATTGATTGTTGACTGAAGAGGGCTGGATCAAAAAAATGCAAATACTGTTAGCGGATTTTGTTCAGAGGAATGCGGGATCAGCCCCACCCTTTCTGGTTTGGGATTCCTGTGAGGCCTTCATTAGAGGGGAGGCAATATCTGGTAAAGCAAGCATCATCAAAAATAAAAGGAAACGGCCGGACAACTACAACAAGAACTAGACCAGGCAAGCCAACTCCATTCAAGAGTCTACCCGCAAACAACAGAATTTAGATTTTAAAAAAGCCAGACAGAGTATTAGAGATTTTTAGGAGTGCCAGGCAATAGTGAATAAGAATACCGGTCTACAAAAGTGGCATGAGGAAAGCAAACGCACAGGTACATTTTTGGCGTGGTGCGGAAAAATCAATGCCGCCATCAAACCTATTTTTGACAAGGATACAAGTTTAGTACAGCAAATGGCAGAAATCGATAAGGTCTTTCCTGTCGCATTGTAATAGGCAGTGCTCTGCTCCAGCATCTATTTCTCTTGACGGGGTCAATAAATACCTTAATACAATGAAGCTGCCAGTGCTAACCTGTACCTGAAAAGCCTAGATTTTGGAGTCAAGTTCGGAAACGGAGGTCATGGAGGCTATCAAAATCATGCCCAGCTGCAAATCGTGCAGGAACCATGGATTATCCATCGAAATTTAGAAAAAAGTTATACTACAGATAAAAAATATATTGGTATCATTATTCAATGCCATTTTGGGAGGGTGCCAGATTCTTAAAAACTTTTCTGAAGCAGTTATAGTTAGCTTCTTAAAGAAGGGAAAGCCATTCAACAATCCTGGGTCATATTGCCTATTTAGTTTATTCAATAACGATTATAAATGATTTACTAAAATAATGGCGGCTAGAATAACTCTACCAGAGCAAAAGATGGTGAACAAAGATCAACGTGGTTGTTTGCCAGTGAGGCTCTTTGCCAATAACACACATTTTTCAGTCCAGGCAATTGATTAAGTTTCAAACAACGATACCAAACTGTCAATCATGATCGATGCGGAAAAATCTTTTGATATGGTTAATTGGGATATTTTGTTGCTATTTTAATGAAATTTTCCATGGGCTGGTTAATAGGGTACAGAAATTATACAACAGAGCCGAGGCAAACGTTATAATTAACACACATATCGCTGGTTCAGTCAAGATTCAAAGAGGCACTGGCCAAGAATGCCTGATGTCCCTGGTTTTATTCGCTTTATTTATTGAACCACAGGCTTCACGGATATGCCAGAAACTCTTAAGGCACCCGTAGTTGGGGCACCAAAACACAAGTTGTTTGCAGATTACCTAATTGTCTATCTGTCAGCAGATCCTTTAAACATCAAACAAACCTTCGACACAATCAGAACCTTCTCAGATCTGGGGGGGCGGCACCTGATCAACAATAAAAGGTCAAAAATATTATTCAATTGCCCTGATCAGGTTTTACCCAGCGATTTCCGGACCCTGGTTTCCAAGGCTAATCCAATTCACTATCTGGGCATCTGGGGTTCAAACAACGTTTTACAGCTCTTCACTTAATTATGTTTCAACCCTAAACAAAGTTAAGAAAATGTTAAGCAATTGGCAAACTCTGCCACTTTCCATAATTGGGAGAACGGGCCTGATAAAAATGATAATACTCCCGCTATTTATTTTCATTTTCTCACATGTTCTCATCAAAGTTCCTCCAAGTTATTGCCTGGAAATAGAATAAATTTCACAAAATGGTACTGGACAGGCAAGAAACCACGCACCAAATTAGAAACCTTACTGCTGAGTCCAGAAAAAGGTGGGTTAGGCCTGCTCCATATTAAAAAAATACTTTCAGACTGTTTTTCAGCACCGGTGCGGACGCATAGCTATGTCACACAACTATGGGTTTAATTATTATTATTAGAGAATAATATACAGCTAAAATCCTTTATCAAGATTCCCAGACTACCCAAACACAATGGATACAAGATTCAGCACATAATCCTAGATAGATTTACTCAAATGATGAATGAGTTTCAATTCACTTCAATTCACCCGGATATTAAGATACAACACTGCAAGGATCTAGGATTACAGGTAGATCTGCAGGCTATAAGAAATTGGGAAAGGCTAGAAGTCTACCAAATAAAAGATCGTGTGATTGAGGGGAGGCGGAAGACCTAGGAACAAGTCAAAAGGGGCAGGAGAGAAATTTTGTTGGCCCTATCATTTTCTTATTTACAGATAGCTAGCCTAGTAAGTAAAGTACTCCTTGAGGTAATTAATCATGCATTATATGTAAAGGAAATGACGGGGATAGGGAACTGGTATATTTTGCAGCAGCAATTCTACGTTCAGATAGTCCCCATCGCCAGGCAAAAAGTACAGGAGTTTACGGGGTGTCGAATAGATGCCCACTATGGAAAGTCGACAACGAATGGTCCAACAAGACCATATGCAAGACGAAATTTAAACGCATTTTTTTTTGTAAATGGCAGTTATATTACACCCTGTACAAACTCCCTTAAAATGTTCCCAGCGGTGTCACCACATTATTTTAGATGCAATTATCCGATAGGGGACTAAATTAATGTCTGTTTTACCTGCCCTAAATTAACAGATTACTGGAACCAGATTTTTCAATGGGATAACAGGAAATTTACCTTAAGCTTAACCCCGGATCCCCCAACTGCCTCATTTGGGATTCCCAATCCAAACCGAACAGTTCGTCAAAAACAGTTTGGTTTTATTGCTTCTCTGGTAGCCAAATCTCTGATTTTACAAAATTGGAGAATGCTGGAACCACCCAGATTTCGATATTGGGTAACAAAGATGAGTCAAGTAAAAAGTAAGGATGAACTCTATTCCCTAAGGGTTGGGGCTGCCCACAACCTTATACAAATCTGGGGGGAAGATTAAGCCGTCCAAGAATAGCTGCGATGATGGGGAGCACTAGCGAGAGAGAGGTAACCATAGAAATATTCCTTCAGGGTGGCAATAAGCTGTCTGGATAACTAGAATAAAATCGCCAAGACAAGGAAAACTGTTCTTTCCAACTTCATACTTTGCAATATTTAATGTTGCTGTGACAAAAGGCTTTTTAACTTATCAATCAATTATCTTTGTTTAACTACTATTTATTGCTTCTGATCCCTCAATAACTCGCTTTTTCTACCATCGGTCTGAGATTATTTCCATAAACAAAGTTTGGAGGAAAAGAAAAAGCATTAAAATACCGTACATATAACAAATGAAACTCATTTCTAAGTTGACCAAAGTTAACATCCTATAAAGTTCTAAAAATTTGACAGACCCAACTGAGGATCTTACTCAAAGTGGGCATCTAATTAAATAACCATGTACAACAAAAATACTTGTCTCTAAAATCACAAATTTTCTTTTCATCAATTACTCCATTAGAGTTGTCATCAGTGAAGATATCAATGATGTTATTTAACATGTCATGAGTTCTGTCATAAGTGAGGTCATAAGCAGTGCATAGTGGGGGCGCAAGTTATAGTTAGCTCAGTAAACTTTAATTCGTGAATTTCAGTCATTTTGGGGTTTTAGTTTAGGGAAAACAAAGTTTCTCCAGATGCTCAAAGCCTTTGTCCTGATGGAAACTTTTTCTGCAGTACCAAAAAACCTGTATGGAAAAAAATTAACACACTCATTAGATGTCATCAGTGATGTCATCAATGAGGTAATTTGAGAGGTCATCAGTGATGTCATAAATTGTGTCATAGAACAAGTCATGAGTGATGTATATGAGGTCATAAGCAGTACATGACGGGGTGCAAAGTTATGGTTAGCATTGCTAACTTTAACTGGTGAATTTCTGTGTTTGTAGTTCGAAACACTATTGTTATCACTAGCATATTCACTTAAATATAACATTACTTTAACCTTTATTTCAGTGAATTTCTATTTTGTTGTGTTTTTTTTAATGAAAAGTAATATTTAACTATCATATTTAATGCAACCCCCCGCTGCGCACCACCCATACGTGCACTGAAGGGATTCCATCAGTTTGGTTTTTCTGTTTACTAAACACGAATTTCACATTTTCGTTACCTTACAAAACTCTTTTATTCGGACTCGAAACTAATTTTCCCCCAATTGTATGCTCTCGCTTTGTAGGTTTTTTGGAGGCTGTCTTTTTTGCCCTTGTTTTTGTTGGGTGGGAGCTATTTTCTTTTGTTGGTTTATGAAGAGGCGTTTCTCACTTCATCTGGGATATGGGCCCTAATGTCTGTTCTCTTTGACAGACGTTATTCATGTAGTGGGAAAAAGTCAAATAAGGATGACAGACTAAGTGTGAACGCGTTTCTTCCTTCCAAACTCTTGCAACGTTTAAGCATGTCTAACAGAAGATGAAGGACAGAGGGAAGGTTTGAGGGCCAGGCAGAGATAACTTTATATTTACCTTATCAGCAGGTGGTCACTTTGCTCTTCTGAACAGAAAAGCACCAGATCAAACACCATACTAAGGGGCCGATTATGATGGAGGATTTTCCGCATCCTCCGGGCCGGCGGTGAGGATGCGGAAAAACCTCTGCGGACCCACCAAAGACCCACCGCCACATTAGGATGGCTGGTGGGTCCTGGTTTCCGTCCGCAGCTTTTCCGCCGCGGTTGGCTTACAACCGCGGCGGAAAAGCTCTAATATGGTGACGGTGTCTCTCAGACACCGTCAGCCATATTAGGATGGGCTGTACAAAATGCTTTTCCGCTGCGGGTTTTCCGCCGTGGAAAAGCATGTGTAACTTCACTGCGGGGGCCCGTTGCTGTGAGGGTGCAGGGTGAGGGGGGGTGGAGGGTGCACATGGGGGGTACCTATGGTACCCCCCTGCATTTGTATGCAGAAATCGGCAGGCACCGCACGGTGCCCGCCGCTTTCTACATACAAATGCAATGTATGCATTTTTACCATTGCGGCGGATGCAGCTTGAAGCCGCACCCGCCGCAATGGTAAAAATAGAGGATGTGACCGCCAGTGTGGCGGTCACATCCTAATTGCACAGGAGGGAACTCCGCAGGCCATGCGGAGGTTCCCTCCTGCTCTACGGTGGCGGATGGACCCTAAGTGTCGACCTCCATAGGTCAGCATCACCACTACTCCAGCTCAATAACAAGGCGCTAGACAACCTACATTTCACACAAAACACACAAGGTGCTTGAGCAAAAGTACTAAACCACTACACTAAATAAGAGCAATGATTAACTATTGGCTGTAATCAAAGGGAGCCACAGACCTTGAAAAGGCATGCTTTATCATTGGTGGCCCCCCTACCCTGGAGTAAGCGAATACCAGTCCAGCAGACTCGACTAGTACAGGAGTCTTTAGATATTTGTTCATCTGGATTTTACGCAAGGATCCAGGTTTTTAAGTACAAATATCTGAGCACATTCCAGGTATTACCTTTATTAGTGCTAACCCTTGAACTATGTTGAAAGAAAAAAGTTATAATGGATAGTAGGTGAAAAGCCATGATTTGCCGAGCCACTCATTACCGTGCCAACATGTTTCGACAGATATTCAAGCCAAAAGATCAATGGTCTTCCTCAGGGTCAAATCAATCCCTGCCTAACATTTGCATTCACGCCATGCATGATGTAAATTGAGATGTAAGGCTCTTATACCTGTCCAATAGGATCTGATTTATTGACACCTTCCGATATTGCAATCATGCAAGGAAAAATAATAAACAATAATTACAAATAAATTCAGTCCAATTCAAACCAAAAAATTTATAAGATTATATAACGCAATTAAGTGTTTTCCCTTAACCAATTCAGAATACTCAGCCCAACCATGAGCACTACCTGAGAGATGTGACCCAGTGGGCTGGTGCGGAGGGAAAGGCCCTGCTTAGGGAGGAGTTCAGAGGGCTGAGAAGTCACCCGATAGCGCTCTGCAGCCCGAGACTGATCGCCCCTGAGAAATTCAACGTAGACTAGGAAATAATAGTGTGAGATGCAACCTGCCTGCCCGGTGCCTCCCCCATCCTCATAGGCATAGGCATTTAGAGACCACATCCATACAATGGACACCAGAGCTGGCCTTCAGGTCCATCCTACCCCCGGCGCCTATCCCATGCTAACCCTATGCCTTCGCGTACATGCATGCGCACCCGGCACTGTTCTTTCGAAGCTTGCATCTAGGAATTTTATTATAGGTTTCCCCTCAAATATTCTTACTTGATGAGTTTCACACTTCTTGATACGGATATGCGCTGATTAGCGGGTGTAGCATGCTCATACGCGCCTTAGATATCTCTTCAATATGTGGGCTCTGAATGATGTGCAGGCAAATCTGTAGTTTGAGATCAGTATTCCCATCCCAGATGCGATAAGATGTCTGATGTTTATTGCAAGTAGTTGTGATTTTGCTACCTCTATGCCCAGGATCTGGGCAAATTACGTACTGCTGCAGATGTGTTTTCCAAACAGTTAGTAATGATAAATACCCATAAGAATATGGTTTAAAAAAAAAATACATGAGCACAACCAAAAAAGAAGCAAAATGTTTATCTTTTGTGTCTCAGATTGTGCTGCAATATAAAAAAAATGTTAGATGTGTGAATGTCACTTAATTCTTACTTCTTGAGTACTCACCCAATCACATGGTTTGTTGCGAGTTACATGACCAAGAACTGGGCGCACGTCCCCTATAGTCAAACTCTATTGATTTAAAAACAGTTAATTTTGAAAAGATCAGACCACTAGTGAGGAAGATGCCTTTACATATAAAAGACACCAAAGATATCCTAAAAATGCTGGCAGACATATCTTACAATCCATGTACTCAAGTACTGATGACAACGGACATGGAAGTGCTTTATATAAGCATTCTGCAGGGAGAATGCGGATTCTCATAGCTTTAGTGATTACAGAATCGTAATTTTATAAAAAAGACAAGGGGGCTAACATTATGCATTTACTTTTATTCACCACTTCCAAGCAGCAAACTCTTCAAAGTTCCATAACAGAACAAAGTACAATTCAAAGAAGATCTAGAACATTCCTTTCATAAAACTCCAACATTCAATTTTCCCCTCTTTTGGTGCTGCTCTTTTATTATCCAGCCCATGTTCCTCCAATTCTGTCAAATACATTTTCTACGAATCTATCATTAAAAATAAATAAAAAAAACTGTAATATATAGGTTACTATAGCAAAAGCCACATACAGAGAAATATATACACTTTAAATGTCCTCTATTTAAATTTCTAAACCCTTTCATAATTTTTTCTTCATAAACTCTGCTGACCTATTCTTCAAATTCTACGCCACCCCCATTCTTCTTGCTTTTTATATAGTTTTTTTAGATTTTTGGGTTGGGCGGGTGGGATAATGTTAGCCTCTTTTTCTTTAACAAAATCACGATTCTCTAACCACTAAAGCTATGAGAATTGGCATTTTATGTTAAGACAGGAGGCTAACGTTATGCATTTTCAAAGCCCCTATAAGTAAAACTTGAAAAATGCTCCACAGGCTTAAAATAGAATTTCCAGAAAACCTCAGCATTTGACCAATCAGCTGCAGTCAATACCTAGTCCAATCGTGCTCCTGCTGTAAAAGCCCTTGAAGCCATTACTCCCTGAACTAAAGGTGCCTTAAATCTATCAAGCTTCCTTCATACCTTCCTTCACCCATCTCACAATGGTTGACAATGAGATCACTTTATGTGGCTTCAAATAAGAAATTAATAGCTGATTAAAACAATCACTTTTGAAATCTTGCATTCTGGGTTCATACTTCTTCACACAACCAACCACAAAAAAAAACTTTGGATAATTCTAAAATCTTGGACAAAAATGGACTCCGACAGACTTCAACCACACCCCTTCTGGTTGATAAAATCTGCTGGTAACCTCCAAAGCTTGAACACCAGATACTCTCCCAAACGAAACCAAAGAAAGTAAAGTTGCTAATTTCCATGAAAACTTTTTTGAGCTCAAATACCCGTTTGTTGGCCAAGACTCCAACAGTTTTAAAAATCAAAGAAACATCCGACATACTCTCATACTGTGACCTAGGTGGTTTCTTCAAACAGATTCCTTTCATCACCCTACAAATCGAAGGTGTCTTACTAATTGGCAATCCATTCAATATTTTCCTGCTGCCACAGTCATCTATAACAGTGAATGGTCCTATAGGATAAACTTTTTGAAAGCAAATAAGCCCCAAAATTAACGTTTTCTAACTCATCAGCTTACACGGGATCCAAATTTCTCTCCAAGCACCAACAAACCAGAGTCCTCTTGGGTGCCTTTGGGTGCCTGCAGGATGCACGGAAGCAGCTCAACTGCTCCACGGAAGTTCCTGAGTCCTGGTAGAAGAGCTGGTGGTCCTCCCAGGTTTTTGGAGGCACCACAGTTTGTAGGATGAGTCAACTTTGGCACATGTAGGGAACGCCAGATAGGCTGGTAGGCTTAGCACTAAGTTAGTTGCTTCTCCCACAGTTCTTGCTTTTCGTGGCTCCTCGGTCCTTCTTTTGGTCAGCAGGATCTGACTTCCTGATGCCAGGGCTCCCCTAAATTCCTAATTCAGGGGCATTAGGGTAGTAGCCAATGGACAACTCTCCCCTGGGGTCACTACCCCTCTATATGACCACTTTGTGGGGGAAGTGGGCTGAACCCCGTCACAGGGATCCTAAATTTGCCATCCCTAAGAAGGACACTTCTGAAAAGTTGTATCCACTTCAGGTAGCCCAGTTCAGGGGTGGTGCTCACCTGTGGGTGGAAATTCCGGTCTTGCTTTGCTAATTTCCCCCACCTGGCCAGGTGCCAAGGGCTCTGGACAAGGGGTCAGTTTCCTCTCCTTTGAGAGAAACCAGATTCACATACCAAAGGCGGTGGACCTCTTTGGAGCTCCTCGGCCTTGGAATGCTAATCCGCAGGTCAGCCTGCGGGCAGGGGTGCAAGGCACACGCTGCTCGAGCAAGCTTGGTTTAGGGCCCCAAAAGAGCAGAGGCCCTCACCCTTGCGGGTCAGGCACGCCTCTAGTGGCAAGCTGACGAAAGCCAGTCAGTCAGCACCGGCGGCTGGTAGGTTTTCAGGGGTCACCTCTTTTTTTTGTTACTTGTTTTTATTTTGGAGTATACAGCATCAGTACACATTTATATCAAACAAACATATTGCACGTAAATATTATCATGCAAAGTACAATACATGGATTTAAGTTCCCTCCCAGGTGCCATAGTGCCACAGGGACAATCCAAGTCCCTGGTCTCGAAGGACAGGGTGAAGTACATTTGAAGGAGCTAGGAGCTCATTAAAACTCAGATGAAATAAAGAACTGCTGTCACACAACTAATAACCAAACGGGTAAGAAAGAAAAGAAAAAAACCTAGGCAGCAGTTGGCAGAGGCAATGTGTCCTAAACATCTCTAAGAAACACAGATGGGACCAGCATGTGATAGAGGCCATCCCACTCCTCCCAAAGGATGGACCCATACTATACTGTGAAACACGTTGTCAAGGCCACATCATATGGCAGGTGTTCAGATCTATAGCTATCTGATACCAAGGATATGTTAGGGTCCCAACCGTCACTGTCATGCTTTCAGGAATACTATCGCTCCTCCCGGGGATGGGGGGGTACCCTCCAGCCGACACCATCCTGGTCCAGAAGGGTCAACCAGCTATTTTCACGATACACACCTCCATCTGCTTCCTCTAGCTGCCGAAAGCCAGTCGGACAAGGTATCAAGCATCGTTCGCTACTGTATCTTGGTGCTCTCTGACTGGGACGAGGCAGTCACGTCACCTCCGGGTTGCCCAGCCATCTGTAGCTTCTCTAACATGACCCCCACATTTCTCAATCAGTATGTTCGTTGTTTCGAACTAAGCACAAGCGTTTCTCCTCTGCTTCTCCCCATTCACGCATGTCAACCCTCCATCTAGTCAGACTAGGAGGTGCAGGGTGCATCCAATGGACAGCAAAGCAGCGCTTAGATAGTACTAGTCCCAGTAGTGTGAATTTGTGCTGCATCAGGTCTTGAATTTGGGGACCGGAAGAACCCAGAGAAGACTATGCTGGACCGTCGCCTCAACCTGAATTCCCATGGCTTCCCACAGTGTCTCCACAATGCCCAACCAGGAGGTCCGGAGCCAGGCACAATATAATGTCATATGTGCAAACGTTGCAGGCTTGACGACACAGCAGGGATATGCCGGGGAATACACTCTACCAAACTGTGGTAACCGGTGTGGGGGTCAGATTGCGGGGCACCTCTAAAGTGCCTTCTGTGTGCAAGTGATCTGGCATCAATGTGGGTTTATTAATACGAGACATAGGGGGTGTGCTTTGAACTGTTTGACCGCTGTTGAGCAGGGGACGTTTTTCTCAGGGTGTCTGGACGGAAGGTGACGGCTGTGCAGCTATTGTGGGTGCCGCGGAGAGCTCTGCTGTAGTTGGGGGAGGTACAAAGGGGATTTTGGCACTCATTCATTCCAGATTGGAGTAGCCACGGATGTAGCGAGGAGGGGCTGAGGCAGTGAGAGAATCATGGGTTTGGGGCGTTTGGCTTCAGATTGTTATAAATTATATGTAAAATGCAGGGAGGTAGGGGATTGTAACATGTAGTTTTCCATACTTGCGCATATATCTTTTCAGGTGCAGTCGCGGGGCTGGATTCCGCCGCGCTGTCCATTTGGATAGTCAGCCATTCCTGTGTAAAATTGGCAGAATGACGAACTGCAGAAGGGGAAAGGTGTGAACCTCTGGTTGGATTCTGCGTTGCTTCACATACGTCGACACAGGAAAGGTGGTATGAGATGGCACAAACTCATGCCTTGTTTAAATACTTTGATGCAACAACATAATTGTCCTGACGAGTTAATTATACATCCGAGGGACAATGACCTAGTAGTCTGCAAAGGATAAGCCTCAGTAAAGCAGATGAAAAGGGACTTGTTGGCGATCAAGCAGCAATGGTCAGGATGCTTTACTATCTGGACTGATTTTATCCCTAGAAGAAAATGGAGGGGGCCGAAGGACACGCCGCTATTGATAAGGCAAGGAGAAAGAGAGTGACATAAGTGTGTTTTGTAGGGAGGCAGGTTAGAGCATCCTGAATTAAAGTACGCAGCAGTATATTATTTCAGAGGTGACAAAGTGCATTTGTCTTGCTAAGGGATGGAGCTCTACTTGATACAGATAAAGGAAGTCATAGACAAAATATTAGATATCCAAAGGTACCCCAGAGTCTCCTAGTTAAGGGGGGGTAGAAAAGTCCTAATGACTGTTCCTGAGTGACGTCTGGTAGCTAGTTTTTTTTACATGTTTACAGTTTGACTTTATAGTTGGTAACAAGTTACTCCGGGAGCGGCAATAAGGTTAAGATAGGAGAGAGATAGTTGTTTAGAGAAGTAGAAAAGAGGTTACGGGGTTAAAAATTCAACAGCTAATGACCGAGAAGGGGGTTTTAAATAGTTACAAGGAAAGGATAAGGGTGGGAAAACCTAGGGATGGAGGAGGAAGATATGTAGGTGAATCAATGTATAGTGAGGCTTAGTTTTGTAAGGTAAAGGTCATGGGTAATGTTTTGTGAGGTGCACCTGGATTTAATAAAGCGGCGGCCTTTTTCAAACACATTAGAGACTCTTGGCGGTCTGTGCTTCTCTTTTGCAGCCCAATGTATATTTACACCTTTCTTGATGAGGAAACAAATGCCTTTCCCCAAAAATGAGTGCTGGTGAGCCACCAGCATAAATTAAGCACTGAATAAGACCCGGCTTGTCCATGTTATGCAAGAACAGTTCCCATTCAGCATCTCTTAGATGACCCGAGGTCCCTTGGTCATTGTCCTTGAAACCGTTGATTTGGGACAGAGCCACATTCTCCACTCTGCAGTCAGATTACCACTGCAGGTCCCACAGCTTTGGCATGCACGAGGCAGCACTGGAATCTTAGTAATAAAGGGAAATAGAGTACACATTTTAATGTGTTTCCTTTTCAAATCGCTTAACCACAGAAGTGCCGCAAAAGTTTTGTTAGAGCATTGTACAGTGACTAACACTACAGCAGAGTGAGCGTTTTCAGAGAAAACCAGAGTTAATGCAGTGATTGAGGACAACACCAACAGCACGTATTTGTTTTACAAACTAAACAGAGGCCAGGTCAATGTTGAAAGTTACCTGCAGCAGTGGTGGAATAGAGCTGTGCCAGGGGTGGCAGCTTCCTAGAACGGATTTTACATTGGAACTTATATTTTTTATTTATCCACTTATTTTTGTGTGCAAATTAAGCAATGCAAGAACAGAATCCAAACAGTACTATGATGAGCACTGTTTACTTCAGACAGCACCCACTGGTACATTACACTTTGTTTGGTAAAACAAATCATTCATCGGTGCAGCACTCTCTAATACAACATAAAATTAAACAAATGCAAAAATACAGTTTTTTAAAACTTGTTACCATGTTTCATTATTGTGAAAATATGAGAAACAAGTTGTAATGTTTCATTATTGTGAAAACATGAGAAACAAATTTTCGCAAAGTCAATAGCGCTGGCCTTGGCAAGCTGGTAAGATGTTTGTTTTTATTATTGCACAGCAATGCCACAGACATACAAAGAAATTAAGCCTTGGCAAAGCCAGTAGCATTGGCCTTGACAAGCTGGTGAGATGTTGGTTTTTATTATTGCAAAGCTATGCCACAAAAATACAAAGAAAAAACATTTGCGCAAAACGTGGCACCATATGCTTGTAGTAATTTTAAATGAAAAAAATTGTATACAATTTGAATAAAATAAGCTTGGAAACCAATTTTAGTTTTAATGACTGTCAGATGAAAATATCTTTCTTATTGGCACAAAGAAAAAAGGTACTATCAGAATTTTTGTAACCTGAAGGCTTAACACACAGGATTTACTAAAAACAAAAAAAGCATAAACAATGAAAAGAAAAAAGGATTGCAAAAGTAAAATATTGACCCACAAATCTTTGACAATTGGCAAAATCCTGACAAGGCTACACATGCATGAAGTGGGCTGACCCATTATTCTGTGCTGTACGCTGCAGTGGGTAGAAGCAAAATGTTAATTACTACTGAACAGGCCAATGGATAAAAAGAGCTGACCCAAGCACCTCTTTGGATGTATTTTTTTCTATTTTTGTATTTCACTAAATGAGCAAACCTGTTTCTCAACAACAGTTAATGATGTATTTGAAAAAACATTCAACTCTACGCTTCTCAGTGTCATAATTCCTAAGGAGTAAATAAAGCCAATTTAGTTTATAGACAATATGCGGTTCACATATATAAATACCAGTGGTCACTGGCACTATTGTTTTTTTCAATCTCTTTTTGTGACGCTTGCTGGTAAATATATTTCCTCTTTGAGTGACAAATTAGGATTCAATGACATAGATTATTGTAATGTCATCGGAGCAAGGTCAAGTAGCATCACTTTCTGGGATTGAGGGTCAAAGATAATATGATGTCACTGCCTGTGATGTCATCGATGTCAAATGCTATACGATGTCACTTCCACTACCCTTGGCATTTTGGTGAATTGACATACATACTGACACGGGGGGGGGGGCCTGGTTAGCAGGAACCTAGTGCACTTCCAGTTGAAATCACAGCAAATAAAAGTGGGTGGGTGGGTGACCATGTCAACAAGCATTTGCAATGAATAAATGCAATAGGTCTTGCATTTACGAGAGTTTAAGCTATTGTCATGTACAATGGCAATAGCTCAAACTCTTGTAAACCGGAGACCTATTTTAATTCAAAGAAACTGGCGCCATTATCCGGGGCTGCTTGAAAGTGAAAACGTGCATGGTGAGGAAAGTACATCGTGCCTGCAGTAGGAGAAACCAATTAAAGAAAAGAGTGCTTACAGACTAAATAAGACATACATGTCGCAACAGAAGTAAAAGGGCCAGTCGCCATGGGAGGTTACAAATGCAGACAAGGCGGTACCAAGGAGGGACTAACAAGCTTAATAACGACTCGCAAGCCAGGGTGGGCAGAGTGGGCTGGGCTTCAAAGCCATACTCCAATTCTGCATGCCTTGCAGCTGCGCATGTGCTGCACGGGCTCGACCTAAAAAGGGCACTTTCCTACATATGGTATTACTAAATGGAATAAAGTTTGTGTTAAAAAAAATCTGCCATGCGTTTTGTGTGTCAATATTTGGCTACAAATCACGATTGAAGTAGTAAAGACAATGAGCCACATCAGTCTTTACTATTAGCAGATTTTGGAAATGGTTTGTGGTCGTCTATCTGGTATGCAATATTGAATTTGTTAGGCAGCTACAATTTATATTTGAAATAGTAAGGACACCAAGCCAAAGAGGTATTGACAATCATCAAGGCCTGTCAGTCCATATCGGTGTGTACATTTTGGACATATAGCTTATGGTACCAGTAGTGTTGCAGGACGTGGTGTGCTGTGAAATATCCATCAGTTATTACCACCAGAGGCAATTTGGCTTAAAAGAAGGATTTGTTTCACCCAGAGATCATGACCTTAGTAATATGGATAAC